>NC_089278.1:35456742-35564103 GCF_963678975.1 Dysidea avara
CCACGATCTCTTCTTACAGCTTTTGTTGATGGGGAAACTGGTATTACCTGTTTATCTTGATCAACCTGTTATAGCTTAGATCATGTTACCTGCTCACCTGACATGTAACATCATTGCTACCAGTATCCATGACAGCAATATCCTTCCTTGACACTGGCAACCTTACCACTATGTGGTCGTCATTACGTGACAATGGATTGTATACCATCACATCAAACTGGAACAACAACAAGTGTAAGAACAATAAGTGAGATACCCTTACAATCAATATACGTCTTCACTTATGCACAGAGGAGGTATGACACACTCATGTGAGCTCATAGGATTTGTATAGAGCAATTAAAAAGCAGGGTTTCATTAAAACTAGGTGCTAAAGAAAGCTTTTCTTAAGTGTAACTGAATAGTGTAGTGAATCCCACTGAACCTCAGTGGTTTGATAGTAGTAAGTATACAGGGCGATTGGAGACGTAATCATGTGGAAGAGCTTACCATACAAAATGGAGGCAAACGGAAACAATGGAAGAGAATAGCATTGGAAATAATCCCGTAAAGCCAGATTTAGTATCAGTTTATAAGACAAAATATGCGATTAACATGAATTCTTTTTGATAGCTTAACATGTGTTGAACTGCCTCTGACTTACAAGTACAGAGCACCAGCCACCTCTTTAATACAATGTAAGACCTCAGCAACCATTCAAGCAGGTTCCAGACAAAAGAGAGGTGTATTTCATAACTTCATTTATAGGGTCATGTTAAGGACATCTCAAGTAGTACTTTGCAACCTCATAATAAGATCACCTTATTATAATTGACTATAATTATGTCAAGCAGATCTCAAACCTAACAACGTACTTCATTATTGAAGCACACTATCTGGTTTCATTTAGGTGACCCTTCATTCATTCTATATAGCAGACTTTTCCTGACTAGGACAAATGGAAAACCCCAACAGTTTACTTGCTATTTCTTACTGTAATTATTAAATCTGAATACACACACTACATGCCTGATTGAAATTTGAAATTAAACTAGCTATCAAAAAAATTTAAAATTTTAAAAGGAAGTAGGGATTGGTATAATATACATGCTACAAAAAGTAAGAAAACAAACTCAAAAATGTTACAGCTGAGATGAGAAATGATCCAGCGGTAAAAAGTAAGGAAATAAGATTAGATGACTACTTGCTAAAATGAGACACACTTTAATCCCTACTTTTGGCTAGCATCTTGAAACGAGACCATCAGATTAGCCAAAAGTAGGGATTAAAGTGTGTCTCATTTTAGCAAGTAGTTGTCTAATTTTGTTTCCTTACTTTTTACTGCTGGATCATTTCTCATTTCAGCTGTAAGATTTTGAGCTTGTTTCTTTACTTTTTGTAGCATGTATATTATACCAATCCTTACTTCCTTTCAAAATTTTAAATGTGACCGGATCTGTGAAAACAGGACATAACCACATTTTTTTCGAATTCCTGTTTATTAAATATTTATAATCTACTTAGCCAAGTGTACCCACTGGCAAAGTTTCAGTGTCATATGCCAATAACTTTTGGAGTTACAGCCCTACAAAGTAGCAACAACAGAAAAATCGATTTGTACAGCAAGTATAGGGAAAATAAATTACAGGTGCTTACAAAAATGGAGGTAACATACCAACGGATTGAGGTACGGAGCTGAACTTTTCACCACCGTGTTCGCCATGTACAGGGGAATCAGTTACTGGATAAGTTTTTCTTTTACTCGCCCTTCTTCATTGCATACAAAGGCACAATTTGTGAAGAAAAATCAATCGCATACAATCACTTCGACATGACATAAACAAGCGCTCATGACTTACATATCCTTGGGTCTACTGCAACAAAACAAAGATATTCCAACTCCTCTTGAGCAGGCGAATAAGATGGTATCTAGGTTTTTATTGTTAGTTCCTTCAAGAAACAGGTGTTCAAAAAATTTACGGAATTTTTTCGCAAGTATTTCACCCAATGTATTCAAACTGTAAATTTAGGCTTGTGCGATTATGTCCCTTTTTCGCAGATCCAGTCACAAATTTTTTAATAGCTAGTTTGTTTACTTTTTTGTCTAGCTAGCTAGCTATATTATACTCTTTTGTTTTCCACATGGTATAAATACCACTTTAAACAGCTGTCTTTTACCTTCGTATGCAATAAGTGCCTCTAAAAATAATTATCATCTTGTCTTTTAAAGCAATTACAGCAACTATTAAAGGCTTCAGCTGCATTTTTAATGGCCTAAATGTTGATGATTTTACAGTAAAACATTGCTGGAGAGCCAACCACTAAGAGTGGAACCCTCGCTTTTAGAAGTCTGAATCCCGAGGTGGATCCGCCCCTCAAAGACATTATTAGCTAGCTACCTCACAAAAAGCTAAACTGGTAATTATGACTATATAAAATGACTACCCAGCATTAATAAATGCTATAAACAACGCCTTGGGTACTACACCCAATCACCCTCATCTTATGCACAAACACACTCACACTTCATTAAAATCACATGTTTGTGTTCTGGCACGTGCCACAACTATTAAGCGCTTCAACTATTATTATCCATCGAGAAGAACAAAGAAGCGAATGAATGATGAAAGCAAACAGCATGGTGCAATGGACAGAACGTAGTCAGAACAACAGATTCGTGAATCCGCTGTCATTACCTTGACCATCTGAAATTTCTGGAGCTGTACACCTCAGATCTTACAGCAGGCAGGCTGGCAGACAAAATGTAGGTGAATTTTGAATTTTAAAAATTTTGAATTTAAAAAAAATTCACTGTACATCAAAGCATTCGACTTTTCACATCGTTTACCCAAGGTACAGCATCATTATAACAGTATTAATGCATTCCAGGTGGTGTTTTTGGGTAAAACATATTGCAAGGCCGTTTTTTAAAGTGCGAAAATCCACAAAACCATATGATTTCTTACCAACCCCTACTATACAGTGCTATCGTACTGTATGATAAACTATGAGTAGTAAATTTCCCAATACATGGTAAGAGATTCCAATACACTATGTACATCACTACAACTCACTTCACTGTCCAGGAATCCACTTGTTGGGGGACACACACTGATGTTCAGGTATTCACAAGTCTCCAACTTCAATGGAGCTACACTACTTGACTTACGTGACATCTCCCCTATTGACTGTTGTACTAGTTGCTACCAACAAGAACACAGTAGAGATCATTAATGACACACAGTAGAGCTTAAGTAATGTAGGCATTTACATGTAATGTATGAGTATGCACATGAGTACACACATAGGCTACACATTCAAGTCAGTATTACATTCTCACCTCACATTCCACTTGTCCAATGTGTAATCTTTTAGCATAGTCATCAGCAACATGTTGTTTCTCAGTACCACTAGAGATAAGCTATCCACACCAGAATTATTAGAAGATGAACAACTTACGATACAGCATCATGGTGTTGAGCCACACCCATTGCTTCAGCTGCAGAATATGGTAAGATCACATGATCAACATGACCACACCCACCATACCAAGTCTTTGTGGTGACATAGTTGGGAACATTCCGTGTATGGCTTCTAGTTGCCGACAAGTCTGTTAACAATAAGGGTGGATCAATATTCAATAATATATAACACACAATACTAGCGTTGCACCACTAGTTGGTTTGGCTATCCGAAAAACTCTATATCAGCTGTATTTTTGCATATATATCACCACTGGATCAGCACCACGAGGGAAACAGCACCGCATACAGATATACAAATCATGTAAAAACAAGTACAACCTTTTGTGTACCAAACAATCTTTATGGATATAATTCTTTTACATTACAAATTGTGACCAGGAAAGCCCAACATAATTTGAATTCTATATCATATACTCTACTTATGCTCTGGTAAAGTTTCAGCCTCATATGTCAAGAACTTTTGGAGTTACAGTAGCAACAACAGAAAGATCATTTATACAGCACATATAGGGAAAATAAATTACAGGCACTTACTAAAATGGTTGTAACTTACAATGTAATGACATAGCGAGTTAAGACTAGCACAATCATGCTCACTGTGAATTTGCTAGTAATTTTTTTTTTTTGTGTGTGTTACGATAGACAAAGATGTAATTAGTAAAGAAAAATCTATCACATTACTCTCTTCAACATCACGATAACAAATGCCCATACTGTAACTTATATGCCCATTGGTCTGCTGCAACAAAACAAAGATTTTTGAAGTCCTCTTGAGCAGGAGAAATAAGGTAGCATCCAGGTTTTATCGCTGGTCCCTATCTGCACAAATAAGCTTGCATAACTATGTCAAGTCTGGTCACAACTGTTATAATGCTGTTATCAACAGTGTTTTTCTAGCACTGCTGCTACTCTATGAACATGCTTAATTTAGAGTCAGTTAGTCAACACACACGCACACACACACACACACACACACACACACACACACACACACACACACACACACACGCATACCTGTAAGTGACCATTAAGATAACGGACATATCCTTTAAGACCAACTCTACTTGTAAAGTAACCAGTCCAGAAACACCATGGACAGTCAGCATAAGGGAAGAAATCATCAGTCTTTAATGTCCAAGTCAAATCACTTTTATGTAAGGTATCAAGGTAGCGGGTAGGAGTGGAATAGAACATGTTCACTGATCCATGTCTCTGCACATGGGAAAGATAGAGACAATAAATAGATGCTACACACAGTGGAATCTCTGATCTGGTCACTTCAAGCCAATCTGTTTGGCCTTAATAATAATTCATAAGAACATGGGGTTACACGGTTAGCTGCAAATGTGTTGCAGTATCGTAATTTACATTGCAGTCAGATATGCATACATACATATAATCAAAAGCACAAAAGCAAAGCCTTCAGCCTACTGTGCTGACACAGTCTGCTGAGTCTGGTGAACCAACACTGGAACTTCTGTGAGCTACTCAGGTGCTATGAGGCAAATCTTCCTGAGACAGGACAGTAACCTACAGAAGGCTGTACCATGAGGGTGTGGGCACCCGAAGACTTTAACCTGCTGTGTGAGACATGAAAGGTTGGCATTTGCTTACTCAGTTAATACCAGATTAATGTTAGAGCTGGGTGGGCTACTTCCCGAAGTCTCAAAGTTCCCGTTTAAACAGTTGGGTAGACTGGAGCATTGTAAGTCAAGTTTCTTGCTGAAGTACAGTACAACAATAGCAACTAGCCATAACCAGGCATCAAGCATGTACAGCACATACACACAGACACACACACACACACACACATACACACACACAAGTTAACATCATCAGTGGAACACATTCCAGAGAGGGATACCCATTCCACACTTCCTTTACAGTTCCATACCTTATTGATGTAGTACATCAACTTGTCAATGTTCTTGTAATCAATAATGCTATTCTCATAACCAAAATCTCCACCCATTGTCAACATAATATTATCAGTACGATAATGCTGTGCCTTAAAGGACAAATCAATAGCACAACTTATCATACACTAATAGACCAACCTGATTTTTACAAGCCTTTACAAAACTGTCCACTCGTTCCTCAACATTGTAATCAAACAAGTTCACATCATCCTAAACAATGAGTAGTGGTAATGGTGACAATCTACACATGAACATTCTCCAAAGGGATTGCACAAGTGTCAACATGTTGAGCGACGTTGTATGCATTTGAGAATACATATCTGTATGTACAGTACACATACATGTAATAGTTACACATATCATATGCGTACAAATGGGTAATCAAATACACACATCTATTTATAGCTGCAGTATAAGCAGTTGTATATGATCTTACCATAATGGGCTGATCGGCACAAGCTTGATCAAAACAAAATCCTCCAGGGAAACCATATCCATTATACAATACTCCAGTGAACAAATCAGTAGATGATCCCAAGCTATCACTACCTCTCCATACCATCTCCATCCTCTTGGACTGTAGTCGATGTTTTTTGTCATCATAGTCAATACGACCAAAGAAGAACCCATCAAATCCCATCTGTGGTCAAAATCATCATCAACAATTAACTCAGTAAATGTGGGACCATCACTACACTACAGATCACATGATACCTACCATAGCAAATAATGAAGCTTGTTCTGCTGAGTGTCCAAATGGATCAATGTGCCAAGCTACTCGTGGTCGATATTGCGAGCCAAATGTGTTTGAAATGAACCTCAACCCTGTCCAAAAACATATTATACAGATAGTCCCAAACAGTTCATAGTGGAATATTTCAATAAATGACACTGTACATTTAACCTCCCTAGTGTACATCCAATGCTTTTGTAGTGATGTGTTTCACATGCTTGACTGACAGTGAAATTTTCACTACATAGTACACACAATGAGCATGCTTCAATCATGAGTCATGATTGATTAACTAAGTGACTGTAATTTATTGCAGTATTGTGGTTGTACAAACAAAATTTCTTGCTTCTGTTGCCAAGGCTATTCATAATAATAGGCTGAAACTTTTACTGTCAAGTCCTTTGTTACTATATGTGACTGTCTCAGCAAAAACCCAACTTGTTCGGACAAGCATGCATATTAAGAAAATTGAAATTTAAAGAAATTCGTAAAATTACACATGCCACAAAGAAAAATATGCGAGTTTTACTGGGCTAATAATCAGAGAAGGAAGATTCAAATTGATTAAAACTATACACCATCTTATTCACCTGCACAAGGAGAGTTCGAAAATCTTTCTGTAGCCCCAACAGTATTTGTGTCACGTGCATTTGTTCGCAATGCGGTAAACGTAAGCAAGATCATCGTCATTTCTTCAGCAAAATGCCTTCATACCCATACGCGTAAGTGACTACAGGGCTAACACCCTACCTTGGCTGATTTGCTAATCCATGGTGAACATTTTAAGTCAAATTGCATTTTATAGACTAACACAAAACCCAAAAGTTATCACTGCGAATGTAAGCACCTGTACTTTATAGTTGCTATACAAATCGATTATCTTGCTCTTCATACTGTCTAGCACTATAATTCCACTACAGAAGGCTGAAACTTTGGTGATCCATTCCTTGAATACTGCAGATAATGCTGGGAAAATAAAACAAATTTGGAAGTTGTGCAAACAAGTCAGGTTTTTGCTGAGATGGTCACATCATACAGTGCGATAGTACTGTATAGTAGTGACATCGGAGGTGTGGGGACGATCCGTGATATAATATAACTCAAAAACCTGCTGCGATTTTTCCTTACAATGAGATGACAGTGTTGGTTGAGTAAAACCAAGCCCAAAAGTGTCTTCAGATCGACCTGAAACGTTTCTGTCAAGTTGCTACAGAATTTTTTTAAAGTTATTCAACGGAATTTTCTACTGCCTGCCTGCCTGACGCCTTCAGTCAAGCGTAGCGGAAAACTGGCTACAGCTACAGCCCTAATTCTTTCGCACAAACGTTTCTAGTTCGCTTAAGAAAAAACCTTTGGTATATTGATGAACATACAATGCTTGCGCTATTGTCTTACCTTTTATCCTTCTTTACCATGGCCATCAGTCAAGGTTCTACCGCTGAGTGTTAATAGACTACAGTACGGCTTCCATCTACCAGTGTATATTGCATCAAACTATTCGAACACACGTGGACACAGGTTGCACCAAACTATTTGAACACATGCGTACATGACTCACTGTTGATATCGATCAGAGAGAGCAACTCACGGCGAACTATATAGCAATGTGCAAGTCAATAAATATAGTTTATTTAGTAAACCGAGTCGGGTCATCCAGGTCCCGCTTTACAGATTATTCGAGTCTGACCCCACATGCTAAATTAACTGTGGACATGTTACTACACGTCATAGCATATCCCTGCTTCTTTCATGAGCCACGCCCACTTACGTAAATTACTGTCTGTAGACATATGGTAGCCATGCCCATTCATCGGTCCGTAGGTATGCACGAATCCATGTCAATTATTGTCTGCAGGCTTATGTATAGCCACGCCCACTGATCAGTTGTTATTGTATGAGTCATAATCTAGTATAATAGTGCTGTGATTAACTCTTGGTCATGAGCTTGCAAAAAAAACTCCACAAACAAGTATAAGAAAAAATTAGGAGTTTTAAATTAGAGTAGGGACAGTGTATAGTGCTGCAATAAAAAGTACTGACCCAAGCTAGATCGGAGTAGTACGTAATGACCACCTGGTAGACTCCTGTAAGCGTTTGAGCGTAAATCAGATGGCTGCAGGTTCGAGGCTACCTAGGTTCAGTCATGGATTTTTTCTCCTTTCTCCAACTTTTCAAACACACCTTATGTAGCTAAAGTCTTTGAGCAGGCTGTAGGACCAGGTGTCCTACAGACCTTCAGCACTTGTGCTGTAAAGCATTAATAAATAAACAATAAATAAAAGTGATGTCCAAATACTGTAAAACAATAAGAAATGAATAACCCTACTATGCTACACTCAATGCACAGTAGGAATATTCACTTCTTATTTTTTACAGCATTTGGACATTACGTACTACTCCGATCCAGCTTGTTTTAGTACTCTTTATTGTAGTACTATACACTGTCTCTACTCTAATTTAAAATTCCTAATTTTTTCTTGTACTTGTATAAATAGATAACAGAGAAGCAATAAAATAGAATGACTCAGCCAGTCACATTTGCTCAGCCAGTCACATTTACTCAGCCAGTCACATTTGCTTAGCCAGTCACATTTGCTCAGCCAGTCACATTTGTTCAGCCAGTCACAAACATGGAGATGTGTACATAGGCAAATGCATTACAATACTACACTAGCACTTTAAACTAACCAAGACTCATCTGGTCTATTATAGCATTGTAGTCAGTAGTGGCCTCATCATTCATACACCATCCACCATTAATGAACTCCAACTGACCACGATCTAATAACTGCTTCACCTATACAACATGAATATAGTATAGCTTGACCTCATTATTACAGTGCAATTAAAATTTAAAATGATTTCCATTAGTAAAAAGTAGTGAAACAACAATTATGAGTGATGGTAGCTGTTACAACATAACTTTGTGGCAAAATCCCTACATTGGCAAGTTACCACTATCTGTTCAATGCCAAAGTAGGAATTTTCCTACATAGCTGTGTTGCAATAGCTACAATCATTCATATTCTTGTTTCACTACTTTTTATTGCTAGAACCCTAATTGCACTGGTTTGTTTACTTCTTTGTTATAGCATAGCCATGTTATCCTCTATGCACTAGTACTGCACTAATATCTCAATTATTAACAAATGACAAAATCAAGGGGTCCGCAACCAAGCGTAAATCTCGTACACTACAGTAAAAATCTAGATATAAATCTTTGTAAATCTTAAATCCTCTAATGAAAATTATCCGCAATCTTCCGTAACTTTACGTAAACGCATTGCACGTGATTAATGCGTCATAGTCGCAGCACGTTTTTGAAGGTGTTACCGCGTGCTAGTTGCAAGTGTAAGATTGATAGAAGGTTTAGGTCACTTATGTAATTACACTCTCACATCCTATTCAGTTTGCAGTTGTCTATGAAATGGAGAAGAAAGAATTATGCTCGAGGAAACAAGTAGCATAAGTGACCTATTATCGAACGGTACCTAATATCAAACAAATTAAATTTTTTTTAAAACCGTAACAAATTCAGAAGTTTACAGAATTATTCGGCAGCTGTTAATTGGCGGGTGTAACAGGAAATCAGCACCAGATTTACCCATCAAGGTATTATAGCGTACTAACTCTAGAGGAGTTTTATAAGCATAAATTTTATAAGAAATGCGTATTTTTGTAGGGTGTGTTTTGAAAATCGGTTCCAAATGGCAGGTGGACGAAGAAAGGCTAAAAGAAACAGGAGGAAATGCCGAAGAAATTGCACTACACGACAAGCAATCAGTCACTTTTCACCACCTAAAAAGAAAAGAAAACAGTATACACTGGAGCAAATGCAGCGAGCCATGGAAATGGCAGCATCTGGCTTGATGTCCGTTCATGAAGCAGCAGAGCGTAACAATGTTCCTTCCACCACATTGTACGATAGAGTTAGCAGACGTGTTGTTCACAATGTGAACCCCGGACCAGTCAGGTACTTGAATCCAGTGGAGGAGAACACTTTGGCAACGTTCTTGAAACACTGTTCTGAGGTAGGCTATGGGAAGACTGGAAAGGAAGTATTGGCTATTGCAGAAGGAGTTGCACGTGATAAGAATACATTAAGAGGCACCAAAATCAGCCAGGGATGGTGGAGGAATTTCATAGAAAGGCAGGGAGATTTATCTTTGAGGAGAGGAGATAACACAGCTCATAGTAGGATGGATGCAGTTAATGCAGAAACAATGCAGCATTATTTCAATTTGCTTAAAGATGTCCTTGACAAGAATGGATTGATGAATGCACCACACCAGATTTATAATGTTGATGAAAGTGGTGTTCCACTGGACCTGAAAGCACTGAATGTGGTGGCTAAGAAAGGCAGTAAGAAGGTACGAGTGAGGTCAACAGGAAGGAAGGGGCAAGTAACAGTGGTAGCCTGTGGCAATGCTGCTGGTCAAGTGATTTCACCGATGATCATTTTTGATGCAAAAAAGCTGTGTCATGCATGGACAAGAGGTGAAGTACCAGGAACAAGTTATGGACTGAGTGATAAGGGTTGGATTACTACTGAATTGTTCCAAAGCTGGCTGACTCAACATTTTTTGAAACATGCTGTTGCAGCACGCCCACTTATTCTCTTGCTGGATGGGCATAGCACACACTATCAGTATGAGCTGATCCAGAGTGCTTGTGAAAGAGATGTTATAATTCTTTGTCTTCCTCCTCATACTACGCATGATGCCCAGCCTCTAGATTGTAGTGTGTTTTCACCATTGAAGTCGCATTGGAGAAGTATATGCCACCAATTTATTCAGCAGAATCCAGGAAGGGTCATCACCAAATTTAATTTCAATGGTCTTTTTTCAAAGGCAAGGCTAAATGCAGTAACACCAGCTAATTTGATTGCTGGTTTTAGAAAGTGTGGGATGTATCCTTTTAATGCTTCTGTGATTGCAGTAAATGATGGCAACTTAGCCAACTCACTCACTTCCCGCCAGTCAATTGAGATGCACACTTCCTGCCACTCAGTAGAGCTACCTGCCTCTCAGCAATCAGTCGAGCTGCCCACTTCACACCAATCAAACTCCCTGAGCACAGTCATAGTTGGTTTTGATAACCCTGCAATGCCAAATTCTACAACTAATGTTGATGAGGGGTTACCATCGGCTGCTTATTTTGAAGATGTGTCTATGTTGGAGCCAATATGTGAGTTCTATTAGCTTATACATTAATTGTTTTGACTGTACTTTGCAGGTGTGTATGATGACAATTGTGATGATGCAAGTGAAACTATTCTGGACAATACATTCACTCTGGAACAAGAACATTTTCAAAGGCGATACAGGGAAGGTTTCGACCTTTCCATTGATCCAGACTATATCCAGTGGCTGAAGGCTAATCACCCTGAGTCAAGTTTGCTTGATGGTCAAGCAGGTGTAGCCCATTCCAGTAATATAACCTGTGATACAACACACACATCAGAAGGTGATATAAAAGACATGTTGTTCAACAATAGCTTATCTATTATTTATGCATGATGCTTATAGGTTTAAATGGAACCTCACAGCAAGTAACCAGTTCTGGTAATGCTACCGATGCTACTCAGCCAGTACTAATCAGTAGCAGTTCTACAGTTTCTCCACTGTCACAATATCTTGTGCATCCTACTATCAATGAGCAGGCTAATGTAGCTAAAAAGTCTCTTCCCAAAGCCCGACTGCTTACTAGTGAAACTTGCTTAGCCCAACCACGGAAAAAGGAGGAGGATAAAAAGAAAGCAGCTGAGGAGAAGGAAAGGAAGAAACGTGAAAGAGAAGAGGAAAGCAAGATTGCAAATGCTGGAAGAAAAAAGAAGAAACGAGAAGAAAGGTTGAAGACAAGCAGAAGAAAGCAAATGAAAAGGCTAAGAAAGCTGGTAGTTCTAGAAGTGTGACTCGTAATCGTAGCAAAAAACGGCCACCAACAACTGATGATGAAGTACCTGCTTCAAAACGAACCCCTGTATCAGATCAACCACCGGTTGTAGAAGAAGGGAGTGATAACCAGGACTTGGAAACACAATCTTCAACTGTAGCAGATAGTTCAACAGCTGATGATGACACCCTGAGATTAGCCAACGATAATGAAGCTATCAACCCTAACACTTGCTGTATGTGCTTTGTAACTTATGAAGAAGACGTGCTGGCCAGAGATGGAGCAGTCTGGATACCTTGCCCATGTGGAAGATGGCTGCATGAAGATTGTGCAGAGGAATGTGTCGTGGACAAAGACCACAGGGAGCGTTATTGTCCTATTTGTATTGACACTTTATCTGTGCACGCATAGTGTTATTTGTAAATATATAGCTAACTCACATGCACGCGTTTGTATCACAATCATATTTGAACTACATTATCATGATACTTCCGTTATCACATAGTTATAACATGACGACTGTAGAGATTGCGCTCCAATCAGTGTGGTAGTAAAGGTGTGCATTATTCGATAATTCATCTATGGAAAATGTATGCATGTTCGATAATTGGTAATGCTGTTCAATAATCGGTAATTCACGTCATTTGAAAATGCGTTCATAAAACGGAAAGTAAACGGAGTTGAATGCTGAAGTTTTACATAGACTCTCGTTGAGAACAGTGATAACTCCTGGTGAAAATTGCAAGTTAACATGACATTCCAGGTGGGTTTTACAGACGATAGTAAGAATTGTGTTCGATAATCGGTCGCTTACGCTAGCAGCATCAAGCAAGGCATCAATTCAATGCATGAATTCAACAAGGCTATTGCCTGCTTAATCATCTGGCGGTGAAGGTGTGGGCAATCCAAGGGACAATTCGATAGAAGCAGTGATGGAGTGAATTGCAATGAAAGTGACACCTCGATCGAGTGACCCCACTAGTAACACTGAGACACTCAGCCGAGCTTGCAGCAACTTCCACACTGATGTAGCGCAAAAATTGCATGGAAACGGAAACCACTGGATAACGGTATCTAGCTAGCTACAATGGATCCAGGTTCTGACATGATGTAACTATATATGATTTTTCATTGCACCAAAGCACAAAATCACTTCAAAAACATCAAAGAAGCACATTACAGTAAGATTTGCTAATACTAATTACAAGCAGGCTGGAGAAAATGACTGTGGTGTGTTTGCTGCTGCATACTGTGCAGCACTTGCTCATGGTGAAAACTCCAGTACTTTTGTGTACAACAACTGGCAATAGGTTATGAGAAATCACTAAGATGTTTAGAAAATGGTGTTATCCAGCCATTCCCTGTGGTAAGACAGAGGAGAATTGGAGTTCTTAATGCAATCACAATAGATGTATTTTGCTGCTACAGAAACTCAGATGATGGAACCAAGATGGTATTATGTAACAAGTGTAAAGAGTGATATCATCTGAGCTGCATTAGCAGTACAGTTAAGAAAGGAAATAAGTGGCATTGTATATAATAGCTAACTGTCAAAAGAGTTTGTAGCTTATTGTTATATTGATGTACTTTTCAGACTTCATTAATTTAGTTGCAATTAAATGTAAAATAATTAATAGAACACATGGTATAAACTTTCATAGTACAAGGGGTAGTCATTACCCACAGTCTTTGCAACTGGGATAAAGATTTTTGATCGGTGAAATTGATCATTTGATTCCATCCGAAAAGGTGCCTTGATTGCTTTGCGATTTAGCTAAGTCTTACTCTCGTGTGCTGGCTAAGGTACTTGATCATCCAATTTTAGGGCCTCTTGATTGCTTGATTTAGTGTAAATTTACCTTTTGATTGCTTTTGATTGCAGCAAGGATCCCGGTCGCAAATGGTTCTACAAGACTATTTCTTACATATGAAATTATGTGATGATATATAGTCTATATAAACATGCAGCTTATGCCTGTCAACAACAAAACTCTTGAAAATCTTGATAAATCTGCAGAGTAAGTCTTTATAAATCTGAGAAAATCTTGACAAATCTGTAAAAATCAGTAAATCTGAAAATCTATATAAATCTCTGTAAATCTTTATAAATTTCTGTAAATCTCAAGATTTAAAATCTTGTACGTGAGTTTTACCCCGTTGCTGACCCCTCGGACAAAATTAAGTTTGACACATAACCAGCCAGGGGTGTACACCCAGGCCTGCCAGCACAATCACAATAACTAGCTTTAATTAGTCTAATAAGCTACACAAACACCAGTGCAGTAGCTAGCTAGGTACATGCACTTGTAACAGTACTTTAAAGCAAATGTGTAATAAAGAGTCCACATGGATGGGCTCATGTTTCTTGCAAAATACTTGGGCTGGGACAAAACTTTGGAACTTCAAAGGTTTTGCAACTATTGAAGGTTGTTTTATTCCTCCAAAGCTTCGTAACCATGGATACTGGCATGTCTAATCAGTCAAAAGTATGTGCTTCCTTAAACTGCTAGCTGGAAGCATGTAACCAACTTTGATAAATTTTGGTATATTTACAATTTAAGCATTTGTGTTAGAGCCTGTACTAAATGTGAGTATAGACCCATCAATTTTGATTAGTAAATACTAACATGACATATTCAACAAAGCTTCACAGTTTTGGTAGCTTTCTCTCAAAAAGCTTCGGAGGTTAAAATTTGACCTTCATTCCAGTAGTTGCATGCATGGAGAGTCAGACCTTGTGCCCAGGGCAATCCTGAAAGCTGGTGAGGGTGGGAGGTTATTATGGTAAAGAAATTATTCTGTAGATAACAATGAAATATTTGCAAAAAAAATTTAAATAAGTATGAAGATTATTACAACATATCGTTGACAGTGAGGGGTTGTTAA
Organism: Dysidea avara; assembly: GCF_963678975.1. Classification (NCBI taxonomy): domain Eukaryota; kingdom Metazoa; phylum Porifera; class Demospongiae; order Dictyoceratida; family Dysideidae; genus Dysidea; species Dysidea avara. Next base: position 35,471,640 of record NC_089278.1, read on the forward strand.
TCTGTAGACATATAGGCTTTGTGTTAGGTAGTATTGGTGCATTCTTGACACACTGGTAGATTCTGTTGCATTCTATAGTCACGGTACACAGCTAGCTATTATGCTGCAAAGCAGTAGCTTACATTATTCCTATCATCATTGTTACATAGGTTGCCCTTTTAAAGTTTAAGTAATTGTGATTGTTCTATTAAAGTAGTATGTCATAGTTAGTAGGGAATTATGAACGAATACCAAACTATTTGGTAACATTTCAAATAATTGCCACATACTTTCCACTTTGTTCCTGAAGTAAAATTAATGGCATAGTTGTCTTTATAATCAGTTTAAAATAGCACAACAGGCCATCTTGTTGAAATATAGTTGGTAATCAAAGTCATTTCACACTTGTAATTTACTATTAAACAAATATCTGAATAATAAAATATCAGGATACCAAATTCTAATTACTATCCAGACAAACTGAAGATTTGCTGCAGTCCCAGTAGTTGGAATGATTCTGCCGTTAGAATAATGGTTGACTGTTCTATTAAAGTATCACTATCTTTAATTTATGAGATGTATAGACTTCAGGTTTGATACCTATTTCAATGACAGGAATAACTTTAGTTACTACAAATACAGCCCTACCAATAAGATTATTGTATTTCAAATTAGAAATATGAAATCCATAATAAAAACTGATCCAGGTAGTGGACAAGGAATTAGTAAATGTTACGGAAAATGCGCATATTTTCCCAGAAAAACATAGGACCTGGCAGAATCAGTGTACATGACACCCCAGGAAGCACTTACTAGATTTTTAGTGTTGTTTGTCTGCTCTCTCCACCAACGCATGAAGAATGCCATCTCCACATATATGAATGTTCTGTTTTCATTTTTAGCTAACTGTTTCACCACAGAGTCCAGTATGTATTGTACTCCAGCATGCTGCATGATAGTGTTGGCTGCAATAAGGAAGTGAATCACGTGACTGAAAGGTCACCTGCCAACTCACCGCCATAATAGTACTGATCGACAGTTTTTAACCAGCCAACATCGTCGTGTGTGTGCGGTACCACGTGAACGTTTAGCGCTTCACTTTGTACGTACAACACAGCTGCTAGGAGTAAGACTCCGATTGCACTCATTGCGCACGTGACAACTTTACACGGCTCCGGATACTACTCCGTTTAAGTGTCTGATTCAATCATAGATAATATATAACTTATGAGGTATATATTATCTATATATGCATAGATGAATTTAATCCAAAGGAGGACTATGCTGAGAACAACACTATGGATACTTTTCTTTGTAAGCCTAAACTTACTTTTGTGTGCCCTACCATAGATACCACACCCACTGGAGGGTGTAGTATCTATGGCCCTACTGATATAGTTTTATATTACTAAATATCTTAATACATGGAACACAGCATAACCTTAATTGTAAGACCCTCTGAATAAAGGTCACCTCCATAGAAGGCTGTTAAATAATTACATGCATTTAGCATCTTACAAATGGCAAAAACAGCATACACATGGTGGAGTGCAACCACTCTGTACCAGTCACCTCCACCCAAAAATACAACGTGCATGTAAAATAAGGAGTTGTATTGTTGATTTATCACTGCTTATATAATTATTGTTGCTCTTAATGTACAACTCCCTCAAAATGGTGCGTCAAACAGATAAGCTACTTGTGGTGAAAATTCACTGACTTTTAGCATAGTAATACTGAAAACTACAAAGACAAAAATGTTCACCTTGGTGTAACTAACATGTGCTGGGTCATTTCTTGCAATGAGAACATAATTTTGTGGTGGCTATATTGCAAAATAATCTTAAAATTGGCATAAAATTCCACACAAACATATTTACAGCAGAAAACTAACTGCACCATCGTATTCCTTGCCCCCAGAACCCTAACAGTTATCTAATTGCTTGATCAATCACTCGTACAGCAGCGAACTGATTATGCCAACTCTCCAATGGAAGATTGGATAAAATTCTATACAAAATTTACAGAATTCCAGAATCGCTACCACAAGTATATACACATATATTTTTAAATCTCTGCGTATGTGCTTATGTGCAACATAGATTCTTATGGCTTGTGATAGATTCTGTGTATGGTTCTCTCCTTATGGCTAGCTAGCTACAGTGTAAGTAATGTGGTACACAAAAATTCCATCCAATAACTTTTCTAAACTAGTCAAGATACTTAATATTACATATAAAGGTACGGATCATCATGGGAGTAAGCGTAATAGTTGTAGGGTCTACTTGAGGATTAGTAATATCTGTAAAGATCACATGAGCTCACATGATCACCTATGATGTAATCATACCAGATAACACAGAAGGTGTACCAATGTTCCACTTCAGTCTGTTTACCATTGATAACTGTACATCACCACCCAGTGTCATCTCTACACAACTGATCATCTCAAATGTAACAAACAAATCCTGAAATGGTAAACACATGCAACGTTAACAATAGAGATGGTGCACACCAATAGCCATGCTTGTTAATAAATGTTAAATGTTAATATCACACTTCATACCTTTACATTGACAGTTACAGAAGTGGACAAGTTAGCATCTTCCTTTACAGCAAACATGTGCTCTAGTCTCAACAAGAGGCTTGTCTTCTCCAGTAGTTGAACTGTCAACAGGTGAACATTTTCTGGTAACTCTCTCCTCAACCCACTGACCTGTATATGAGTAGTACATAGAAATAAATGACAGAAACCAATGAAGTTCAATTTATTTACGTAGTTAGGCATTAATTAATCACAAGGAATTTCTTTCTATATGGATATGGTGGATAATACAACTCTATAACGTGTGTATATATAATTATAGAGTCATTGTAGCTATCCATTCTGTTCAGTGTACATACTGTTGGATGTTTTACACTTCTTTTTACTGCAGTGAGCCTTTTGTGTCTACAATACAACATATAGCTTTTGTTACACTTAAATTGCAGTGCCATTAATATCCTTCAATCAAGTTGTGTTGAGCTGCAAAGTATAATGGCAGAATTATTATTTGAGTAGTGAATATAATCAGTAGTATACAATTTGTTTTAAAACTCTTATTAACATGATATTCTCTATGAATCGTGTGTTTTTATTGTATACTAAAGCTTATTCTATATACACACACCCACACACACACACACACACACACACACACACACACACACACACACACACACAACAGTTACAATATTTACCATCCCATTGTAATTTTTGGAGAAATCAGATATCAATTCTCTGCCATCGTGTATCAGAATGGTGGGAGGAAGTAATAATCTTTCTCCCAGTTGACGATGGAGTTTGCCAGAGTTCTCGATCTTGTCCACCAGTAGTAGGTGTTTCCCCCTGGCTATCAGACCATCTCCAAACTGGCCAGGTTCATTTAGTGGTTCTCCCACGCCTCGTGAATCATCATGGAGTAAACGACGATGAACCTGTCATGATGATAATTACTTTAATATATTTCACATGTATAACATGAAGGATGAAGGCACAAAATTTTCATGGAAAAGTGCAAATTTCGCTTTATGTATTCATGAAACAATACATGTCATCTACAGTAGTATATAGTTGTGTGAAGCTGTCATTGCTCATAAAATTTGCAAAAAAATTCCCTAGGAATTTCCAGCTATACAGTATACTGATTAATATCAATCATTAATACAATGCAATTGCTATATACTCAGGAACAAACTGATAAACATATTGCATTATAAGTTCTTGATTTACCAAGTATAGTACAAAGAGTGATTATGAAGTTACGCCACAAATTCATAGTTATAGGCAGATTTAGGAGGCACTGTTAGGGAGCACAGAAGACCTAAGGAAGTGCAAGATAAAACAGTGTTAATTCCACTATGAGCTGGAGCTCCATGGTACACAAGCTGTCACAACTTTAGTTGGTATAATTTTATGAATGAAGGACACTTACATTCAAAGACTCTAGCTCTGAATTTTTTTTTAATTATGTTCCCTAAGTTTGAATCTGAGAGACAGATTCTATCTCATTAAACTAGTTTTTCAAAATGCATGCACACTTAGTAAATAACTATCAAAAATGCTTTAATGAGACTATAAATTGATTAATAAATTATTAGCAATTGAATGTTCTATTAGAGTGATGACTGTTCTATTCGAGTGGTGAGTGTTCTCTTATCTTGACACAAAAAATCAAACCCAATTTCTTCATCATGGTACAGTTTCAAGTGCATATATTATTATTAGCACCTTACAGAGACCAGCACCGAAGGTCTGACAGCAACATGTGCTGCAGCCTTAGGATTACCTAACCTAATTTCAAGGACTTAGACCTAATGAATATATAATTGTTGTCTTCTATTTGCCCTTAGGGTTTCTGTACTTCAATACAGTGTGAATAATTCCACCTATGTTCATAGGAACACTGTCATTGAGATGTGCGACAACAAAGCAGCCTTGAGGAAGGTCTCAATAATATTGGGTAAATAAATATTGCTTTACCATACCATTACCTACCCATTAACCAGTTCCCTTCACCACTGATATTTACTATGATGGAAAATCTAGCTGTATGCAATTTATTCACACAATGCATAATTTAAAAAGTGTTAATGTAAAAAAAAATTGCTGGCCATACCTTTATAGCATTTTGACCACCAATCACTACCAACATGATGTACCTAATACCTGACAATCTTCAAGTGCAACCATGTCTATTGATTATAAGTAACCAGTCTTTATCACTTGTGTAGGAGAAGCATTAAGACTAGTTTACCCAGAGATAGTACATATACTGATCATATCACTATCCAATGTGTGCTATTAGCAAACATACACATGCTGGCATGTTATGAGAATAGTGTCAAACACAGAAAGGAATTCCAAATTATTATGCAATCTTATAGTGACAATATATTGCATAAACTATGCTTGCATCAAATATGCCAGCATCAGTAATAAAAGCATAATAGGCTGGAGTGCTATGCCAGCATAATGCTAGCGCATTAGGTAAGTATTTCAAACTATGGAGCTTAATTTCATGAAAATATTTTCATACTCCCTATAGTCAGTGGAAACCACAAACTGCAATAAAGCACTCAAAAGCATTGTTCATAGCTCCCTAGATCAATACTCTTTAATAGAACAGTCACTTTGTAGCAAAATACTCTAATAGAGCATTCACTGATTAAAAAATGTTCCAAGATAATGTTACCAACCTAGGAGCATAATGCAAGCTTAATGGGAACACTGAAGAGCATAATATATGAAAATTTTGGGAAACTCCTGAAAGCATTTTGGACAAAATTTTGAGCATATTTGATTCAGGCCTGGTATAAACAGTGGTACTGTAACATACCATCACCTCCAGACTGCCATCCTTTAAGCTACTCCCTCCTTGTGACCTATCTGTTAGTATAGTGAACTGAGTGTTACTAGAAGTATCCTATAATATACATAATACAACTATGTGTGCTTTAGTCTACTATCCTACCTTCATGTAAATCCTACTATTGACTGGGTAGTAATTCCCAGACACTGGATCAGTATTGTTCCATTGCCAAGTTGGTCTGTAGTTTCTCCTGTTATCATGATAGTGACTAATTTGATTGGCTACATTATCACTCACACTCTTGATTTCATTTCACGTCCATTAGCATCAGTGAACCATTCCTGGTTGGTAGCCATGTTAGTGTCATAACGACTGATTATCTCCTGGCCTTTATAATCTCTACAGATATGCATATGGCAAATTAACTAACCACAAGTTTACATAAACAACAGACATAATGTAGCTATGGTGGTTACAAGTCAAGAAGATGCTGATTTATAAAACATACACACTTAATTGGTATTGGTCCAACAGTAAACTCCATCTCAATGTGGTTGGTATCAGTATACAATCGGATCACCTGACTAACATAGGATGAGAACACCTGCCACACCTCCTGGACCACTGGACCCTATAATATCTAACTGGTTACCATGGTAACATCACAACAAGGCTCACATTGACAACACTAATATTAGTCTTGGTATTGTTGTTGTTGTTGACATCATAAACTTGTGAAGAGTTAGGTCGAAATATGTAAGCTCCTGATGCCTGAAAATAAAGTTATCTTACAGTATGATAGTACTGTATAGGAATCTCTTGAAGAAATAACTACAACAACAACCAGACTCATGATGTCTACATGGCAGCTTGGCAGCATTGGTTAGTCACAATCAAGTCCAAAAGTATGCTTTTATGCAGTGCAATCCAAAATTAAAATGCTTCCAGTAAATTGCTATGAACTTCATTATAATCAAAGCCATAAAAGTGGTCAGGCTATGTCAAACTAGGGGAACTGTGGGAATACCCCCACAGGAACGTTTTGAAATATTAGCCCCCTGAGATTTGGAAACAACTCTGACTAGAATTATTAATGCAAATTGTAAGATTGGTAACTGAAACCTATAGCTGACTGCTCTACTAGAGTTATTGTGTTGACTGTTCTATTAGAGTATCGCATTGACTGCTCTATTAAAGTATCTTGATCTTCAACAAAATTCCAAGTGGCTGAAAAGTAGTCCAGCCAAAACCGGACCAGCTGGACTGCTTGCTACGGCCCTGATAATTACTACTGGCTGATTTACTAACTGACTGTCCTTCAGGTAATGATTCTCCTTGTTTACACATGGTGATAGCTACTGGCTTGCAAGTTTCCTTACATTTGTTTATTAACATTTTTTGTGACAAAACTGGTGAGCTGGGTATAACAGCCCATAAAAGAACACAATGGTGTAACCATTTCACTTAGTTTTCAGCTATGCTTTGCTTTTTGCACAATCTTACACATGAAGAACAATACGTAAAGTTGTTGTAGAGTCAATCTGCATACTGTTGCTAGTGTGAATGTATACACATTGTTATAATTCTTATTGATAGGCAACACATCAAGGCACTAATGCATTTCAACACCTTTTATTGCAAACAAAACAAATAGACCACAAATGAGGACAAAGTAAACGTTCGAGCATTAATCGGATGGCTGCAGGTTCAAGGCTGCCCAGGTCCAGTCATGGATTTTTTCTCCTTTCTCTACCTTTTCAAACACACTTTATGTAACAACTCTAAACAGGCTGTAGGACCAGGTGTCCTACAGACCTTCAGCACTTGTGCTGTAAAGCCTTAATAAATAAATAAATGAAAATAAATTTAGAAGTCAATGATCCATGTACTGCACTTCCATTAGTGTGCCAAAGGTCAAGCCCATAACATTAACTATTGTTGCATTAATCTTGTTTGAAAGCACATAAATTCTACTTCAATGTGACCATTCTAACATTGTTACAGCAATAATATGGTATGATAAATGAGTAGCAAAATGTTAAATCAAGTCTACCTGGTTAATACAGTAGCATATTATAGTCAGTATACAGAGCTTAAATTGATACAGCGTAAGCTAGCTATAGATTTAACATGCATTAACTAACCAGACTGAATTATGACAGTAGCAAGAATTTACCTGAGTACTATTAGAATTGTAGCCAATACTACTGTAATACCAGTAGAAGTGTTGTTTCACATCAACACTTATTCCTGACATCTGATTGATTATTTTTTCCACATCACCAGACACACCATCTACGGCCACCTTGTAATACTATTTGATCATGTGATCTGTATAAAAATTACCATTGTAACCACTACTGACCTCATTGTTAATATCAACATGTTCATCATTAACATGTTCCCTTATTGTGCTAGTGACACATTGATGTTCCCTATCTATCAGTGGAGCATTATTATCATATATAAACATCAAATAACTTACTTCCACGTCTCACAAAGTAAGTATTGTATCCAAGGGGTGGAGCTGTTGCTATGAAGACTAGTTCATAAGGAGAATCACCATGATCTCTTCTCACAGCTTTTGTAGATGGAGAAACTGGTATTACCTGTTCATCTTGATTACCCTGTTATAGTTTAGATCATGTGACTTGCTCACCTGACATGTGACATCATTACTACCAGTATCCATGACAACCAAGTCCTTCCTTGACACTGGCAACCTTACCACCATGTGGTCATTATGACGTGATAGTGGATTGTACACCATTACATCAAACTGAAATATTAACACATGCAGCTATAGTTTCATATAACTGTTGTACACGTATCAAAACTCGTTAATGAAAACTTGAGAATAATTATAAATCATATAAATAAACAAGTCAGGAGTTCTAGTGCACTATCAAGCATACAGTACATGTGATTGCCTCCATACTAATACTATGTACATTGCATGCATAATACTTCTTAGTTGTGAATGGACATTGACAAACTCAACAGTAAAAGCTAGAAAAATACAGAGAAACTATGCGGTCATTCTATTTAATCTCACTGTCCCATGTAGGCACCTGATAATGCATTTAACTTTTACCTATTACACTTTGCTGCAGTGCTGAAATAATATTATTCATGTCTTAACTTCCATGTTTTGTTAACACTTCCTACATGATTATTATTGTAAACTTTGACTTGCAAACAACCTTTAAATATTACTATACATTATAATGTTTTAATGAAAATTAAGTTAATATTATGAGGGTTATTATTTTCTGCCCATTTTACTAGCATTATGCTTAGGGACCTAGCTGTTATCATGATAGTATAACCTCTATTTGATACTTCATTGTTGTTATGTAGCTATCAGGATTTCAATGTGACAAAATTTTGACAAAACCTGGCTTTGACACACAAATTCCATTATAGTCAGTTCACATCCACCTGAGCCCCCACCAAATCAAATAGGTGGCTCCCAATGATTTTGTACTGATTTTATTTTGTAAACGTGTTTTTAAATCTGAATGGTATGTACTAAATGTATAGGATATCTTTTAAAGCCTCATTGCACACTTGTTCTTGCCCATATCATAGTACTTTTTGATAAACAATTCTGACATTTAAAAGTGCTACTAAATGTTTGGGCAGCTGGCTCATGCAACAAGAGTTGTTGACAAGAAATGAGGGTTCAGGTGAACACAAACAAACTATAGTACATATGGCCAAAATATGGACAGCTTTTTCAGTGTGTGGGCAATAGTATCACAGGTGGTAGTAATAGGGATGGAGGGATTTAATATAGAAGTATAAAATGGAGTAGATGGTGACTGGAATCCAGAGGTCCAAATTGCACTCTCTATGTACCCTCCTAAATCACTTCCAAGTGAAGGTAAATACAAATGGGCAACTTTCTGAGACTTCTCAGCTCACTACACATCATTCGAACAAAGCCATGGCACCAAACTTCCAATCATGGCTTTCACAGGGTATGATAAAAGCTGCTGCAGAAACCACACTTGCTACATCTGAAGAAAAGATAGCAGAGTAGATTATAACTAGTCTTCATTGATGTGACATAATGTCACATCAAAGTCAATGTTGATCTGACATGATCTGACATTGACATTGTATGGAAATTCATGTGCTAAGCACAGTAAGCAGCAGCATACATAAGCATGCCAAGCTAGGTGGATCTGGGGCATTCCTCCTGAGGATTTTCAATGCTTGGAGATTGCAAATGTGACCGGATCTGCAAAAACCTAACATAATGGTGCATTTTGCAAATCCTTTATTATTGAATATTTAGAATCTACTTAGCCGAGTGTATGCTCTGGCCAAGTTTCAGCCTTGTATGCCGACGACTTTTGGAGTTACAGCCCTACAAAGTAGCAGCAACAGAAAGATCGATTTGTACAGCAAGTATTGGGAAAATATATTATAGGTGCTTACAAAAACAACTGTAACTTACAAACGCAATGTAGTACAGAGTTGCAACTTGTACCATCGTGTTTGCCATGAATAGGGGAACCCATTACGTGGTAGGTTTTTTCTCCTACCACCTTTCTTCACTACATATATACAGAGACGAAACCAGTGAAGAAAAATTGATCGCGTACGATCGCTCCAACGTGACGTAAACAAACGCCCATAACTCACATATCCTTTAGGCTACTGCTACAAAACAAATATTTTTGAACTCCCCTTGAGTAGGCGAAAAAGATGATATTCATGTTTTTATCATTACACCCTTCTTCACAAAGAACAAAGCATTTAAAATTTTACGAATTTTTTTTCATTTACATAAATATTTTACCCATTGCAATCAATAGCCTATACTGAAAATTTAGGCTTGCACCATTATACCGGGTTTTCGCAGATCCGGTCACAAATGATCAGTATTTTGATACCCAAAACTCCTTTAGCAGCCATGCACTGCATCTTTTTTAAGCCACATACATATAATAAAATCTATAATAATAACATTATGATGATTTGATATGATATTATCCAATGCAATGCAATGCTTTGTGACATGTATATACTTGGTTCACAACCTTTTGCAATTATGGTCGCATATTATATTTAAAGACCCTCTAAAACGGTGCGTGAACATGTGGTAGAATGGTGCAAATTACACTTCATTAAAAGGTGCAAGTTTGATTCCCCAAGCCAATTGACCTTTTTTGGACCCTTTAGGTACACCGTTTTAGAAGTTCTTCAACTGCTCTATTAGAGTAGCTGACTGTTCTATTAGAGTATATCAATCTTTTTATCAGAAAGTGGTCAGCCATCCTTGACCAGTTCAGTAGGTAATTGGGTGGTCTTCAAGCTAGGTAAATGTCCAATGGATACCATTATAATCTGCTCTGAGTGTAATTACGACACATAGTGTATTAAGCCAGCAATCAATTTGTGTTAAAATATATTGTGTGTATGAAAGCTGAGCTATCTCAAATCTGGTCACAATTAATATAGAATGCATTTTATATGCAGCTCAGTTTTGAGGCTTTTAATGACACTAAAATTGGTACAACATGCTGACGTACACTAACTATGCTGTTACTCACTTCATTATCAAGGAATCCACTTGTTGGGAGACACACACTGATGTTCAAGTATTCACAAATCTCCAACTTCAATGGAGCCACACCACTTGACTTACGGGACATCTCCCCTATTGACTGTTGCATCAGTTGCTATTAACAATAAACCAGGTACTTGGATGAAAATGATACAGCTGTGATTATTATATTGAAAATTGTTTTGTATGTCAACCAAAATTACCTATCAATAAATTATGTGTTTTATTGCTATATATTGTTCAATTTCTGGACAAAATTGTGTCAATGTCATACAGAGCAATTACTTCTGGTAAGATAAGGAACTACATTGGTGACACTACACTATCAAATCACCACCCTTATTTGAGGCACAATATGTGCAATGCTTTCTAATATGAATTATGTATAGCATTATCCAATAGCCGGTGTGTTCACACTTCCAAGTATTTGATTTTTTTGTCAATGATTCAATTATTAATATAAATAGAATTACAAATCAGATAAACAAAGACAATTTAACGTATTTGCAACAATCAATAAAATTATAAGGGCACCTCTAATGTGTGACTGGGTCCGGTCTTATCACCCATCACAGCAGATTTGATTTTTTTTACAAGAACACAATGCTACATGAATAAACTATCAAATTTCATTATCAAAATCAGATACACTTGAATCTGAGTGGTCTGCTTTTGCTGGCTGGCACAGAGGCAATCTGTACAAGCGGTCTGAGGCCCTAGGGATGGCTATAAAATTATGTGGCTGTACGTACAGCTCAATGGTATTGAATAAAGAGCTGTGCTGTAAATGTACTTTCATTTAGCCAGTTTTGAGACCTGAATGGCCCATAACTTGGCCTAATTCATCCCTAAGATGACTTTCTCTTTAATTTTTTTTAAATAGCTACTTAGCCTCCACCTCCCACTCCTTTTGGAGCTCACCTGATACAGTCAACCCCAGTTTAAAAACTATTGTAATATAGATTGTTTATGGACAAATTATAGCTATTTAGTTTTGTAAGAAGTAATTAGTACATAGTGAACAATTAGCATAAGGACCTGTAAATGATGCACACAGTATATAAGGATACATTCTTTTGTACGAAAGTCTTTTGTTGGATAACACGTGTATTAGTCTAGGACCTGGCTTGAGTTTGTATGCACTTAATTTAGGAGAGGATAACTCAATTGTTCTTGGCTAATTTGACCCCAAGGAATAAGATGGGATATGTGCCAAATGCTCTATCCGGGGCGAAATACCCAAAAATGACCACGCCCTTTTTTTGGAAGACATTTCACTTGTACTGTATTTTCTAAAACGCTGCAACTGTAGACTTGCTAAGGTGCTCAAAATGTTTATAATGGCCATATTTAGGGGGAACATTGAAGGATGCAAAATGTATACTTGCAATTTGATGTTAAATTTATTAAGTAAGGGTAAATAATGCATGTTAGGACCTAATTAGTACATGCAACTGTGACACCTGCATGCATATACCTGATAAATCTAGTTATAGGAGGTCAGCTGGGCATGCATGTAGCTACATGCCTAAAAATTGAGATAAATGCCAGCACAGCTGCATGCCTAAAATTTTATTAAATGAGATAAATACTAGCACAGCTACATGCCTGTTATTTTTGGTTCTATTAAATGAGCAGTACAGCTGCTTATCTGTCATTTTGGTTCTGGCAAAGTGAAAGAGGCTCCCTTGTTTATATAATAAAGCAAGAACTACATCTGGAGAGAGAAAGGTCCATCACCAGTGTAATGGTAAGACAAAATAAGCATGAAATTTCTGTGGGCTAGATTTTAAGTAGTGAATGGTGATACTCCATGTTGAGAAACACATTTCCCTACAGGATGAGGTACGACTTACTGCTCCTTGTGCTGCACCAAAGGCAATCAACCTTGATGAGTGTATCCTATGTCAAAAAAGAAGCGATCTGAATACCTCTCTAGTGGTGAAACTGGCAGGAGTTGTATTGTTTCACTTGCCAAACAAATAGAGAGTAGTGACATTCGGGCAGCTAGGGTCCTCCAACTGACAGTGTCAGAGCAAGGTATCATTAAATACCATGCCTCTTCATGCTACAGAAGTTTTCAGAGGGATGTGACAAAAACTGTTAGCACATTAGCTCAACCAGAGCAATCTGAATCACCTGAGCAGGCCCAGGGACTTGGAAATGATCAAACAGAACAGCGATGCAAAAGATTTAAGCCTAGTGAAGCTATAAATGTCTGCATTTTTTGTGGAGCAGATCGCAAGACTGTCAAGCAAAAAAAGATTCACATACTATACAGAGTCTGTGAAAAACCAATGGCCCAAAAACTATTGAATGCAGCTATGTTATTTAAAGACCAAGTCTACACTGAGACAGCAGCAATGTGTGATGTAAATGATGTTTTTGCAGCTGATATCTTGTACCATGACTACTGTTGTAAGGCCTATATATTTCAATAAATATCAGGCTAAAATAGCAGATATAATGGGGAACCTTGAAATGGAGGACTCGGTAGCTGCCAAAGATGATACTTTCAAGGCTAGATTCTTGGCCCTTAACCTTGATTTCAGCAAGTCAGCACACAGTCTGACATCCATCAGAGATAGGTTAAATGAAGGTTCAGCTGATATAGTGTCTAACAGATCTGTGAAGCAATTAATCATTGAGCTATATGGTCATGCTGTCTGCTTTACATACCCAAGTAATAAACGAAAATCCCAGATGGTACTTTGTACTAATAGCTGAACCTTCATTTAACCTATCTCTGATGGATGTCAGACTGTTCCAGTGATTTTAGAGAATTTTTGGTCATCTTCTACCAGCAAAAGTGCTTTCCAAGCATTCTATGTTGAATGGCTCACCACCAATTATCATGGCTCCAAACCTTTATATCTTGGTATATCACCACAAGCATGGATAGTGTCGGCTGGTTGTGCTTCTGTATTTCTCAACTGCACACATGAGGAAGCTGATGACAGGATGATGTTTCATATACAAGACATCTTAAGTCGCCGGTCGGGACCTACATCCATGACACTGTCATCAGGTGATACAGATGTCTTTGTGTGCCTACTGTACCACCTTACAGTGAATTGGAGAGACTTTGGTCTACAAGAACTCTGGCTAATTTGCAATTCTGGAATGAGAAGAGTGATCTTGCCACTCCACGACATTTGCAGTGCATTGGGAAATGACTTGATCGAGTGCCTTCCAGCAATTCATGCGCTAACTGGATGTGATACCACCAGCAAGATAGCAACCAAGTCTGCAGCCCTAAATGCTGTTCAGAAACCAGGAAGTTTTTCTTTGGTGCTTGATTTGAACTCTCCAGAGCTAACAGAAAGCTCAATACAGATGGCAGAGACATTCTTGGTCAAATGTCTCAAACCAACAACGGATCTGGAGACATTTGATGACCTACGACTTGCTGCATTCAATAGCAATGCCCTCAAGTTGGACTTTGCAAGAACTGCTTGCACCTCAACCAATGCAAGGAAGCATATTCATAGAGCATACTATCAAGTGCAGCTGTGGGTTCAAGCACCATTTAGAGATGCCACTTTGACCATGGATGCTGAGGCTTATGGTTTTGAAAGAAGGGAAAATATAATGGTACCTGAGATTGTGATCTAGCTCTAAACCTGAAGGCCTGCCAGATCCCTGCACATGTGGCAAGTGTGCTCGCAAGAATGGGTGTTGTTGTAGAGTAGCTGGAATTAAGTGCTGCAAGTACTGTAAATGTAAGGGAGGTGACAGTTGCCAAAACCCAATTACTGAATAAACATAACATTATTTATAATCATCTTTGCATTTTATTGTAATGCTAAACTCAATAATATATCTATATATACTCTATATTCTTCATTTACCCCCTACATATGGCCATTCTAAACATTTTGAGCACCACAGGAACTCTACAGTAGCAATGTTTTAGAAGATACAGTGACATGTTTTCCAAAAAAAGGGCGGGGCCATTTTGGGGCATTTTGCCCCGGATAGAGCATTTGGCACATATCCCATCTTATTCCTTGGGGTCAAATTAGTCTAGAACAGTTGAGTTATCCTCTCCTAAATTAAGTGCATACAAATTTAAGCCAGGTCCTCCACTATATGATGGTGTCAAGTACTTCGCTTACACTATCTAAAATGGTGTAGCTGTTGGATACTTGTACAGTGGATGCTCTGGAAGGTAAGGGATTGGTGTAAAATGTGAAAATTTAGTACACATAGCTTCATCCATTGGCAAGCTACAACATACTGAATACGTAAAACCGGCATTTCTCAATACTTTAAATAGGTGATAAGACCGGTTTTCCAGAATGGGTCACAAATTAATTCTATTAATCCATGGCCAGTTGGGCAGTAACATACATTAATAAATAATTAATTAAACTTCACACCCTACCTCACATTCCACTTGTCCAATGTGTAGTCTTTTAGCATAGTCATTGGCCACATGTTGCTTTGAAGTTCCTCTGATTATAATCAGAAAGAAAAACAATATCCACATCAGAATTATTAGAAGATGAACAACTCACGATACAGCATCATGGTGTTGAGCCACACCCATTGCTTCAGCTGCAGAATATGGTAAGATCACGTGATCAGCATGACCATACCCATCATACCAAGTCGTTGTGGTGACATAGTTGGAAATATTCCGTGTATAACTTCTAGTTGTCGGCAAGTCTGTGAAAACACAATTATGTGTTAAAGCACAATTGTCTAAACTTGCTTAGATAGTTAATTTGAAATAAATAATAATAATTCTCCACCTACAAACCTGTAAGTGGCCATTCAGATATCGCACATATCCTTTAAGATTAACTCTACTAGTTAAGAAACCAGTATAAAAACACCATGGACAGTCAGCATAAGGGAAGAAATCATCAGTCTTTAGTGTCCAAGTCAAACCAGCTTTGTTTAAGGCATCAAGGTAGCGTGTAGGAGTGGAATAGAACATGTTTACTGAGCCATTCTGTAGGAACCACAAAATACAGATTCTGTTGATTATTTTGCCATACCTTATTGACATAGTACATCAACTTGTCAAGGTTCTTGTACCAAGTGTTGGCATTCTCATACTGAAAATCTGATCCCATTGTCAGCATGATGTTACTAGTGCGATAGCTGATAGCCTTACAAAGATAATAATACCATGTTTACTACTTCTACATATATACCAACCTGATCTTGACAAGCCTTGATAAACCCATCTACCAGTCCTTCAACATTGTAATCAAACAAATTCTCATCATCCTAACCACATCAAACAAATTAAATCTCAGCTATAGTATATACAAGTTGAGATAGATCTTGAAAACAGCTAAAAATAAAAAGTGGATTTTTTCTCAGGTAAAGTAACATTTCAGCCAACCAGATGATTGGTGGTGACAGCAAAGGTGTCAACAACAGACACATGTGGTTTGGCTCCAATACAAGTTAGGAAAAGTTTTCCTAACTTGTATTGGAGCCTTTTAAAGGGTCATATGGATGCTATGCTTTTATGGCTTCCTCACAGGAAATGTATGGTGAAAAGTTTGATTGGCCACAAATATTGAGTTGGGCATTTGAACGAATGATTTTGAAATATTTTCAGCGGGTCAAGCAGTTCTACAAATGAGCCAAATCTCAAGATTGTGTGTAATTCCATCCATGAGTTATTAAATGTTTTTGAGGATCCAGCTCAACGCGTACATGTTATACATAGTACACAATTGTATTCATATGAGGCCTTCTCAGAAACCAGTGTTGTTTACACGTGAGACAGTTTGTAGTAATCACAAATTAAACTATTATATTGATTGTAGCTTGCTTTCAATGTATCCAGTTTTGTTATTCATGAGCAAATTCACTAATGGTTCAGTGGTGTGAACTATTGCTGAAACAGTCACAAATATAAAAGTATATAAATCGCATCTTCAGATGAGTGTTTGTCAAACTGATCAATCTCTTTGGTGTAATTACATGCATCTTATAGCTATGGTTTATTATACGGTATGAATGCTACATGTATGCATTGCATATACAGATCATGTTGTGGTGGGCTGATAGCTGGCCACTTGCAGAAATAAATAAATGAATAATGTGTGGCATGACATCTTTAATAAAAGGTACTGTTTTTTTGATTGAAAAAGTTTAGGTTGTGAGGCCAAGTAAAACTACAATCTCTACTCTTATAATCCAAAGATATAGCCATCTTATGGTGACAATAATGGACATGGATCCACCTGGACCTTTTGTGTTCAAATAATTACTATTTTAATGCTGATATGCGACTGTGAAAAGGTTCTATATGTCATACGCACATACCATGATTGGCTGATCAGCACAGTGCTGGTCATAACAATATCCGCTAGGTGCTTGATAAAGATTATACAGCACACCAGAAAATAAATCAGTAGATGATCCCAAGCTATCACTACCTCTCCATACCATCTCCATCCTCTTGGACTGTAGTCGATGTTTTTTGTCATCATAGTCAATACGACCAAAGAAGAACCCATCAAATCCCATCTGTGGTCAAAATCATCAACAATTAATTCAGTAAACATGGGACCATCACTACACTACAGATCACATGATACCTACCATAGCAAATAATGAAGCTTGTTCTGCTGAGTGTCCAAATGGATCAATGTGCCAAGCTACTCGTGGTCGATATTGGGAGCCAAATGTGTTTGAAATGAACCTCAATCCTACAACACACACAACAAGATTAAAACAGTAATCGACTATCATACTAACCAAGACTCATCTGGTCTATTATAGCATTGTAGTCAGTAGTGGCCTCATCATTCATACACCATCCACCATTAATGAACTCCAACTGACCATGATCTAATAACTGCTTCACCTATACAACATGTGTTCTTAAGAAACAGCTACAAAACTGGTGTAAACTGAGGGAGTCAAAATATTCTAATAGAACAGTCACCAAGTAGCAAACCAAACTACCAAACCCTTCATCACTGAACAGCTGTTGTCAGCTGGTAATCTCACTACCTCTTAAATGAAAATTCTTAATAGATCTACCAATGAAAAATCTATGTGTGTTCTATTAGAAGTCTTCCACATGATATGATATAGCTATATACCATTAGAATTAATACTCCATTTCTATAACAATACGTATTATGTGCTTCACTATGAGTCTTGATTTGATCATTTCTTATTATCTGTAAGCCATCAGGAAAACAACTATTACCAAACTAAAACTTGATTCTTTGATTATGAAGGATGATAATTAAAGAATTGAAGTTAATTATCAAACACTAAACCATTTCACTATGACTGAAACGCCTATATATAGGCTATTGGTTCTACTTCATAATAGCGTTTCATCTCACCAGACTGAGGTGAAGTGGATTGGATTACTGACTCAAGTTTTATAGTAAATTAACATTTGGGTAACTGGTTGTAACATGTACACTGAATGTAGAATTACAGGCGGACCTGTCAACTTACAACAAAGTATATGGACAGTTAAACTACATGTACAGCTACTTAATTTTGTTGACTTGGATTCTCATAGCTTGTACTACAATACTACATAATAACTATGCCTATAATTAGAAGAATGGTAGCCGTCACACACTGACAAGACGTTTAATTGTACATAGGTGTATTCAGTACTTCAACATTAAACTCATGTGGTGTAGCTAACAACTAGATTAACTAGCAAACAACACATATACCTTGAATCATTTTTTAAGATAATTTTGTAAAAAATTCCATAACAACTTATTAAAAGTGTTTCGGGTCAATCTGAAGGCTTGTTTGGGCTTAGTTTTACCTAACCAATACTGCCTCATCATCATCAGGGAAAATTGAGGCTGGTTTTTGGGTGACGTTTTTCATTTTCCACACCCAAACCTTTGTGGTCCCTACTATACAGTACTATTGTACTGTATGATGTTTCAGATTAAAAAGTTAGCCTAACCAACGCGGTTGGGTGGCTCACTATTAATTATTCATTACAATTTTACCAATTGGGGGGTAACAAATTACTTATGTAACTATAGTTACATAGTATTATTACTTTTGTGGTAATTAAGTAATATAACAAAATATGCTATAAAAGCTAGTAATACAACTCAAGTTACTTTACTTATAAAATGCAACACATTACCTAAGTAATAAAGTTACTGTGACAATTCAAATATTAAGTGATTTTATTACTACAAGTAAATTACTACAACTCATTACTAATCCACTAATAGCCACAACGAAGTAACGAAGCCCACCTCAAATTAATAAATGAAGCTTGCTGACCAGTTACTTTCCCTTGAATACAATTATAGCCAAGATTTACACATTGTCCAACAATCACATGATAAGGCGGTAGTCAGCTTAAGGCTGTGGACACAAAGTAAGATAATAGCTATGTAATATTATTATAGTTACTTCATTTTTATGGGTAATATGTAACTGTAACTATAGTAGCAAGTTATAGTAATAATGAGTTACTTTTAAAAAGCAATTGTCCCAAAAGCTGAATTTTACATGTGCCTGACTGTTTTACTAGAGTTAGTTGAATGCTCTATTAGAGTATCTCAATCTTTTAATCCGGCTTAACTTATTGAGAAGTGAAAGGGTTAATTAATTATTATTAAAGTCACTTTTCCTGACATGAGGGTTGGTCTTCAGCCTATCTAGCCTGCCTTCCTCTATGCCTAGCTATGCAAGCAAGTTTGGTTATAGCTTCTGAGATGATGAAAAATAGTAATGGTGAAAACTCGTCACAGTAATAATGACCAAATTTAAGCGGTGAGACATAGCAATGCAGGCGGACATAAAATTAACAAGTGGCCTAAATTATGTATATAAGTACCTGCAGTACTTTAAAGTGGCTGGCTTTCTCACCAGGTTTTTAGTGTTGTTTGTCTGTTCCCTCCACCACCGTGTGAAGAATGCCATCTCCACATAATTATATGAACGTTCTGTTCTCATTTTTAGCTAACTGCTTCACCACAGAGTCCAGTATATATTGTACTCCGGCGTGCTGTATGCTGTTATTGGCTGTATATAATGTTTGAAATCATGACTTCATCAGCACATGCCGAGTCGCCCACTCACCTCCATAATAATACTGGTCGACAGTTTTTAACCAGCCAACGTCGTCGTGTGTGTGTGGTACCACGTGAACGTTCAACGCATCAGCTTGCAACTTGTACATACAAGACAGCAGTCAGTACAATTAACACAATCATACTTATGACGGTTATTAGGCACCGCCCTTGGATAAAACCCGGACATTTACTAACACCGGATACTAACATAGAAATTATTGCTTCTCAACGAGTTATACTAGAGGTCATTTAGTGCTTACCTATAGCTATTATAGCCAATAGCTAAATGCTGTCCTGTTTCTGCTAACATACCAAATTACCAGTGGAGTTAGGCACCAGCAGATTTATGCCGACATCACTGTGAGCACAGCAGTGGCTAAAATAACTATTTTTTACAACTAGCCCAAACCTGAGACCGGGGGGGGGGTAGTAGTACATATGAACAAAATTTTCTTTTGTGTTTGAATTACATATTTTGTGTTCTATTTTGTCACAGTTGTTGTGTAGCAAGATGTCAGTAAAGGGAATGATTGAAGAGATTTCAGGGGAATGTGGGAGCATATTTACCTATAGTTGAAACATAATTGTGGCAAGATTGAATCTGGAAGCAATTTGAGATAAGTGACTGAGACCTGGAACTATAGGAAATAGCAAACAATCTTACAGTGACGTACAAACCAATTATTTTTTAGATCAAACTGTTGTTTTATAAGATTTTAAAGTGATCATTTTATATTAATAGTGGACTATGAAAATGACCATAACTAGCTATAAGTTGCAATTTTAGTGGATCACAAGTGGAAAAATTTTGAAAATGGTAATCTCAAGACTGGATCTTGAGGTACTTTTAGTCAAATCCCTGCAAACATGCACAGCACATGTATGTAATTTTTTACTTTATTCTTTTCTGTGGTGCAGCTTGTTATTTAGTCTTGACTTTTACAACTAGCCAAATCACCATTTACAACTAGCCAAAAGTCATTTACAACTAGCTTTTTGGCCACAACTAGCCCCTTTTTTAACCCGTGGAGCACAGTAGATATAGGTGTGTTGTATTACCTCCAAATGTTAGCGTACACTAATTGCCATACTCCTCAGCCATACTTTTAAAACCTTGCCAGTGAAAAACCATCTCACAATAAAAGATTGATCCACTCTAATATAATAGTCAGTATCCCTAATAGTATAGGCAGGCCAGTAGCTTTTGACATGACCAATTTGTTAGAGAGTATTAAACACATACCAACCAATTAAGTTGATTAAATGTTAATTATGCCGGTTCCCATGTTCTGCTATAAACTTGTACTTGAATAAGCAATAATATATAACTATTGGGATGTGAGAGCAACTGTAAAAAGATTATTTTGAGCAACATTATGAGTGCATAAAACAGGCAGAATTATTGGGCACTGTAGCTAGTAGATATACAGACATGATAGGCTGGTACCTTTAGAATTGGTTAGCTACCAAGCTGAAAATTTTAGTGCATCATTACATAGCTAAACTGCAGAGAAGCTATTTGTGTCTCATATACATTATGCATGCATCATCTATAGCAGGTTTCTTTTGGTTATACCACTACATATACCAACATTATACCATCAATTCATCCAAAACTGCTGACTGTATCGGATCTTTCATCTAGCACACCAATTTATATGCATAACATTATATAGTCAAGACCAATATTATGCAAAATTATCAGCTTTGCTTTACCATTATAGTAAGACTATACTTATATACCAATACAAACTCAGATTATGGTGAAACTGCATGGTACTTAAGCTTTGTGACTTATAGTATTGTTCTTTATTATGTGTCACTTAATCTTTTAGACCTCCTTATGCATGGACTCTAGTTCATATATAATATTAAGTGACCGCATCAAGACATACCATCAGTATGAATTTCATACTTCCAATATTACAGTGAAAAACATATGAGCCCTGTTAGGAGATGGAAGAATAAGTACAAGGATAACTTGTCACATAATGGTAATAACAATTTGCAACAGGAAAGAGAATTTTGCTTGAAAACTTGACAAACAATTTTGCAAACAACTGAAGCAATGTAGTGTTACTTTAGTGTGCACACCCAAATATTATCTATGTTGACATGCAGGTGGTTTCATGATTGGCATAACTGTTTGTTGCTGTGGTTGCTGACAAATTTAACGGTGATATCAATGTTGTGACCAACAGAAAATGAGCGGTCTGTTTTAATATCTAAGTATGCAATGTGCAAAGATGATTCTGCAATAAATTACATTAGCACAGTACTTTCATCAAGGCTATAGTAGTAGTACAGTCCATTAAGTACATATATTCCACATAAATAAATAAGTAAACAGTATAATTTTCTACAGTACGTCTAGTCAAGATACCTAATATCACAAATAAAGGTACGGATCATCATGGGAGTAAGTGTAATAGCTGTAGGGTCTACTTGAGGATTAGTAGTATCTGTAAGGATCACATGAGCTCACATGATCATCTATGATGTAATCATACCAGATAACACAGAAGGTGTATCAATGTTCCACTTCAGTCTGTTTACCATTGATAACTTTACATCACCACCCAGTGTCATCTCTACACAACTGATCAGCTCAAATGTAACAAACAAGTCCTGAAATTATGTGAAATGGTAAATGTACACACAAACATAAGGAAAAATATTGGAATCATACAAGCTGCTGCTCTTAAACAGAAACATAAACAACACCTGACATGCAAATACAATTCCTACTTTAACCCATAGTGAGGCCAGCATCCCTAAAGTAGTAGTAGTACATATAACGCAATAACCTCCCTTGTTGCAGCACTCTTTTTTGTAACCAGACAAATGTTATATAAAAGTTGTGGGGCAAGCCTAAGCGGGTTGAGTTGCTTATAATAATACAGTTACCTACTTTGTGTGTTTGGTATTTTGTGTAAGGATTAGCAGATTTGAACCACTTGTGCAACTAAAAGGATAATTTGCTAGGTAAGGGCAAAAATGTGTAATAAGGGGCACCTGCTGTTGCTGAGGGGCACCTTCCTCTTTATTAGAACAGCAAGTATACAAAAATATTGGAGTTTTCAACTAGAGTAGGGACCATAGTACATCGATAAAAAGTACTGAAACAAGCTGAAGTAGTGCACGACATTATAAGTGACTGTGTTCAATAAAAATGCAAAGTATGGATATAACACTTCTTATTGTTTTACTGTGATTTAATATCATGCACTACTCTAGCTTGTTTCAGTACTATTTATTGATGTGCTATGGTCCCTACTCTAGTAGAAAATTTCAATTTTTTTGTGTACTTGTTTGTTAACTTTTTGTAAATAATTATTATGACTGGTAAACCCACGCATACCGCATCTGAAATGGCACCGCACGCCCCAGCTATATCAATTATCATCTGAAAAGTGAAGTATCCATTATGCTTCATTGACAGCTATGTTCAACCCATTACACAGCATTTCGAATCAAGAACTGTTCGAAAAGCACCTTTGCAATCCATGCATACTGAAAGAAAGAAATAAATGGTAACGTGTGCGGCCCCAGTTATATCAATTACCACTATGAAAGACAAAGATGATTTCCGGTATGAAGGGAAGCCATCTCACTACCGCCAAATTGTCACTTTTCACTGTCAGTGAAGATTAATAGGACACAAAGGAAGACACCGGTAAGTCCATGAAGAATGTATTATATGTACTGCGGTATGCCAAAAGGCACCTCTCAGGCTGAAGCAACATCGGACAGTGAAAAAATCAAACCCGTAGCCTTAGCTGTTATCAAGTTGCACTTGTCTGAAGGCATCAGTCAGTCAGTTACTCAGTCAGTAGAAAATTCTGTTAAATAATTCTTTTTTAAAGTCCGTAGCAACTTGCTGAAAGCGTTTCGGGTCAATCTGAAAGCTTGTTTGGGCTTAGTTTTACCTAACCAATACTGCCTCATCGTCATCAGGGAAAATTGAGGGTGGTTTGGGGTGATTTTTTTCGTGGGCTACATCTACTCCTTTGTGGTCCCTACTATACCATACTATTGATAAATACAGTTTAGAAATATTATTTCTTGTGATTGTTTTTGTAGTTATGTGTGATATACTCTTTTATAATGAATGTGTATTTAGCTATATTTCTGAGTGGAAAGGCAATTAGAAGAAATGATAAGGTTATATATACACAGCACGTATAGCCAGATTCAGTGAAGCATCAGCTGCTGGTTCCAGCAATCTTCAAACAACTGTTGACATCATCGACATTGATCTACACGATCAAAGGTGATACATTTCAACTGTATATCACAGTGGTTGATGTGCTAGTGCATAAGTTTGTACTGTTGATTGCATGACTAATTTTATACTGTTTTTTAAAAATATCAATAATTATTATAGTGTTGTTTTAAATGTCCATAATCAATTATGTTGCAACTATTGATTGTAATGTAGGAACATATGTGTGAGTATTAGAGTATAATAGTTATAGGTGCAGAGATTACCAACAAAAGATAAAAATCATATCCAAGATGATGATGTTACTTGTCTAACAACATAGCTACACTACTAGTGAAAGAAGTCTACATAACTTTAAAAACTAATGGTGGTGATTGCATTACATCATTGGAGTGGCAGAAATAGATGGATCGCTAGTAAACAAACAACACTGATTGTATTGTTATCAACGACATTATATGGGTTGTCAACAATTGTTATCAATGACATAAGTGCCCTTTTATGTGATCGGTAAAAAACATTGATTATTCTTTGCATTATCAGCAGTGTACATGTAAATTTTTCAATATTTGTCATAGCCTTTTTTACATGAACTCTATGAAAGTCCCGCTAGTATGAGGCTCGCTGAGGCTCACCCCAACAATCTCTACAAGACTGTAAACTTTTATTGTAACTTTTTTGATGTAACACCTATCACACTGCATCTAAGGAAACATTGTTATGAGACTATACAATAGCACGCACTAACTGAATGATAAGCAAAGTAGCTGTTTAATTTGATTTTCAGCTATATTCTAACCATCACTTGCACATAGAGAACAATGTATGAAGCACACTTAAATCAGTTCACTAAATCATTTTATTTTATTTAATAGCCTTAGTTTCCCTTCCACCTCCACATCTGTAAGAAGAACATATTTTCATAAAAACACAGCAGTAAAAAGAGCTAGAAAATATCCTTGTATAGGAAAGATTCCAACAAGACCTATAGCTACACTGAGACTCAATCATACTGTACTTTGCTGTCTGCAGCACAAGATCAACTGACGTTGCATCTGACTTAAGGGAATATGTGATACAAAGTAAAGGACAAACAATTATGCAGAAAATCACTACAGAGGAGAGAGGTTAGTATTTCAATGAAGAGAAACTATTGTTGCAACTTTACCCACAAGTGAAAACCCCTTTGTTTAAGGAATGATTCCTGTGTTAAATTCTTTATATTTACTGCACAATTATTCACAAACAACCTTCCTTACCTTCACATTGACAGTTACAGAAGTGGACAAGTTAGCATCTTCCTTCACAGCAAACATGTGCTCTAGTCTCAACAAGAGACTTGTCTTCTCCAGTAGTTGAACTGTCAACAGGTGAACATTTTCTGGTAACTCTCTCCTCAACCCACTGACCTGTAAACAGTAATGTACAAAGGTGAGAGCTTAATTTGTCAGACTGGGTCGCACATGGACTTGTTATTAACAGTATTCAACATAAATTATTATTAATAGATACAGAGAAATTCACAAGGGAGTGCTAGCTAACAGGGATATTGATGTTGTAACAAAACTTATAGTATAGTAGCTTAATCAAGAAAAGTGGCGATTTAAACAAATTGAGGTAAACAGTGTGTAAAGTACACTAAATCATGCTCTTATTACATGGTGGCATGGAGGCACACCTATACACAAGGTTTTTTTTTTAATTGACCCAGAGGGTATAGCATAAATGTCGCTGTATGGTTTAAGTTAAACTTTCGAGAGGTCTGGGGATGTAACCTCCAGAAGCCATAAAATTGTTTATAATTTTGATACATGTATATAGCTTGATGCAGCCTTGTTAACTTTACAAATGCTTAAAATTGTACTAGAATCAATTGCAAACAACCCAAACACATCAAGATAGTTCGGAGAAATATCTACCTATATATTCAACCAATAGAGAAAAGTGAGATAACAGTGTGTAGGTCAAGAAAGAGTTTCAATTTCAGCTCTTGCACTGGTATTTGTTTCTTATACTTAAAAGGAATCTTTTTGGATGTTCCATAACTATAACCAGCTGTCATGCATTGATTCAAATTACAATATGTACAGTTTGAGCTGAACCCTGAGAAAACAGCTAAAGAGTAAAGAAGATTCTATAACATTTCAGCCAAACAAATGATTAGTGGGGACAGTAGAGGTGTCAAGAGCAGACATTATGGATTCTCCATGGCAATGTATATTGAAAATTTCAATTGGTCATAAAATTAATAATGCATCAGACATTTAAATAAAAGATTTTGAAATCTTTTAGCAGGTCAAGCACTACTACAAATGAGCCAAATTTCAAGTAATTGTCCATATATTAAATATTTTTGAGGGTTCAGATCAAAGTGTACGCGTTATTCCTTTTCTGTTTTTTATTAGCTATGATTAGCATGCAATTGTAACCTGTAGCTTCTATTCCTAGCTAGCATATAATAGTATGGCTGCATGCAGTTACCATTAAATACACACTTGGTTTGCTGCATACAACTAGCAAAAGGTTATTTTAAATCGTAGAACCTCAAACTTCAATATCTACATACTTGACTAATTTCCACTACAAAGTGACACACATTTTCCTATACAGTAATGTCTAAACTTAGTTTTAGTTTTTGTTATAGTAGTGATGCATCATTATTGCTTTTTTACAGTAGTTATAGTTTCAGGAAAGATGTATGCAGATCGTATAAGTTTAACAAAGTTTTTAAAGTATTTAAGTCACAAACCATAACCCACACAACATAGCTTTTGTTAGAACCTAGTGGTCGTATAATACTGCCGTGCTATATACCAATGAGTTTATATATTTAATTGCAAAATCACAGTCGCAGAAAGAACTACTAAACGAGCAGTGAATAAACTAAGACTTTATCAAGCTGCAAATCATATGTACAGTTGCTTAGCATCGCAGCACAATACATGTTATTGTTGCAATATTTACCATCCCATTGTAATTTTTGGAGAAATCTGATATCGATTCACTGCCATTGTGTATCAGAATTGTGGGAGGAAGTAGCAGTCTTTCTCCTAGTTGACGATGGAGTTTACCAGAGTTCTCAATCTTGTCGACCAGTAGTAGATGTTTCCCCCTGGCTATCAGACCATCTCCAAACTGGCCATCTTCATTCAATGGTTCTCCCACACCTCGTGAGTCATCATGGAGTAAACGACGATGAACCTATTGAGCCACAACAGTGGTAAATAACTAAATGTGACCAGATTTTACAAAACCAATCCAAATCACACACACACACACACACACACACACACACACACACACACACACACACACACACACACACACATACACACACACACACACACACACAATATCAAACTAATGGATAGCTACACTACCATATTGGATTTGACACTCAGACTACTCAAGGCTGGTTTTTTTTTTTTTTTTTTTTTAATTTTGCTGTGAAAACTTCACAAACAGAAGAATATACACAGATATAATATAATAAATAATGTTAGCTATTGATTGCAAAATAATAGTTACGTAGCAGAGATTTGAATATGTCAGTGTTTTCCGCTTCAAAGATGTAGCGAGGTAGTACGTTCCATTGCCTTGATGTTGATGGTATAAAGGAGTATTTGTAGGTGTCAGTGTTACAAAATGGTTCGATGAGTCTGAACATATGGCATGATCTGGTCTGTAGCTGGTACTGTGATGTCTGTAGATGAAACTCAGGTATGTATTCAGGTGGTAAATAGACATTTTGTTTAAGAATGTTGTATAGCACAGTTAAGGAGAGCTGTTCTCTTCGAGACTCTAGTGATTCCCACTTAAGTTCGTTAACCATCTGTGTTACACTAGCATGATAGGAGTATATACCTTTGACATATCGTGCAGCACGCCTCTGAACTTTTTCTAAAGCGATCTTGTCAGTTGTTAAATGAGGGTTCCAGACTGTAGTTGCATATTCAAGTTTAGGGCGTACCAGGCTAAGGTAGGCTCTCTCTCTAAGGTGAATAGATGATGTCCTCAAGTTACGCTTTAGCAGGTTTGAAGTGACGTCTTTTCTGGGTGGTGTGGCAGGCTCGAATGACAGTTTCTGGTGTTGTGAAGGAACTGGCATGACAAGAATCAGTGGTGAATGGCCTGAAATGATATCTGTGTTGATTTTATTGCATATCAGCCACTATGAAGCCAGCACAGCCTTGTAATTTCGTGTCTGGACTTCAATTGTTCATTTTGAAGTCTATCTCTTACGCACTCTGCCACCCCTACCCTCCACCACTTTGTGAGCACTCATGATACTACTTCATCTGTCCAACTGTTCAAATTTTCTTTATTTGGTGGGAAACTGTACAAGCAACTACAAGTACTGAAAGTGATATAAATAAAAAGGATTGATGTATCTCATGTGTAAATTTCATACATGTGCTCACTATCTTTGGCAAGTTTGAATTCTTTAACCATTTATCTCAAAAATTTTCATGTGCGACTAGGATCGTCAAAATTCAGTCACACTTATTGCTTTACCATTACCCACCATCTTTTAGTATGGTAGTACTGTGATAGTAGGGATCATAAAGGTTTGGGCTTTCTTGCCCAAAAGTATCATCCAAAATTCAGCCTTACTTTTTCATGATAGGCTCATAAATGTCTTCAGAGCAAGTTTATATGGAATCGTAAATTAACTGAATTGATTGTCTATACCTGTACTGACTGACTGACTGACTGTTTATCATGCAATCTTAGTGACAGTGA
Source organism: Dysidea avara (assembly GCF_963678975.1). Taxonomy (NCBI): domain Eukaryota; kingdom Metazoa; phylum Porifera; class Demospongiae; order Dictyoceratida; family Dysideidae; genus Dysidea; species Dysidea avara. Next base: position 35,500,569 of record NC_089278.1, read on the forward strand.
CAAACAATGTGGTATTGACAACATACCATCAACTCCAGACTACCATCCTTTAAGCTACTCCCTCCTTGTGACCTATCTGTTAGTATAGTGAACTGAGTATCACTAGAAGTATCCTAAAATATGCATGATACAACTATGTGTGCTTTAGTCTACTATCCTACCTTCATGTAAATCCTACTATTGACTGGGTAGTAATTCCCAGACACTGGTTCTGTATTGTTCCATTGCCAAGTTGGTCTGTAGTTTCTCCTGTTATCATGGTGGTGACAAATTTGATTGGCTACATTATCACTCACACTCTTGACTTCATCTCACGTCCATTAGCATCAGTGAACCATTCCTGGTTGGTAACCATGTTAGTATCATAACGACTGATTATCTCCTTGCCTTTCTTGTCACTGCAACAGATTATATAAGTTACTAGCTGTTGGTTGTTTTAAAATACTGTAGCTACTGAAGTTTGATATTGTTCTCATATAGTAGCTACTCCAGTCAATAACATACTACACATAGTTGGTTTGCATTCACCTGAGCTGTGATATTTTTGTCAATAAATAGGCCAACTGCCCAAACATTTAGTACCCTTAAATACCCAATATGTTTATCAAAAAAGTGCTTCGATACAAGCAAGAATAAGGCTTTTAAAAATATCCCATGCATTTAATATAGACCATTCTGGCATGCAAATAATTATTATGTTTACAACATGAATATATACTTGTTTCAGTACAAAACCATTGGGAGTGAATACATTTTCACCTCTTTTATATCACTGAATTTGGCGGGGGTTCAGATGAACGCAAACTGACTAGTTCATTCCCTCCCACTCAACAAAATATATAACCTAATAAGCCTAATGTGATAATCTCTATCAATAGCATTAGTGCATAGGTATGTAGCAGTTTCTTGGGTCAGCAAAAAATTTTAAGTAAAGAACTAAGCACACTGATATGTACATAATATACTTTGATGGACTATACAATAAACCTTACTACTGAGGCTGTTAAGCATAAAAATTGCACAGCGTCACTGTCTGTGCTAAAATGAATGAGTAATATGTGAGCTGAGGTAAAAAGCCTCCAAGCAACAATCCTAGACAGCTAGGCTTTTTTACTGTAATAGTTAACAAAGTGATTAAAGTCATTGGCAGTTTTCAAATAGCAATATTGAATGAGCTATTTTTGTCATGTGCAAGGCCACCCACAGGGGGGAGGGGGGGCATTTTGTCCCAGCCTGAAAGGGGCTCCAGGAGGCCTCATGAAGGGCCCCCTGAATACCTGTTTAAAAGATTTATATACTCTAATAGAGCAGTCAGACCTAAATACTCTAATAAAGCAGTCACAGTATTCTTCAGAGGAGAAGTGTAGCAAGCTTATAAATAAGAAGATATGGTTGGTGAGGGGTAGGTATTGTCATTGTCAGCATGTAATTACTTTTTTTGGGGGGGTCTTCAACTTACAGCTTGGGTGAAGTTGTGATTCAACCTCCTTGCCCCTGGGGCCCCACTTTAACTTTTTGCCCTGGGCCCCTTAATTTCTCTGAGAGGCCCTGGTCATGTGAAATAACATTTACTATACTTTGTAGGTATTGGTCCAATAGTAAACTCCATCTCAATGTGGTTGGTACCAGTATACAATCGGATCACCTGACTAACATAGGATGAGAACACCTGCCACACCTCCTGAACCACTGGACCCTATAATATCTCACTGATTACCATGGTAACATCACAGCAAGGCTCACATTAACAACGCTAATATTAGTCTTGGTATTGTTGTTGTTGTTGACATCATAAACTTGTGAAGAGTTAGGTCGAAATATGTAAGCTCCTGATGCCTATAACAACAGTACTAGTATTATAATTCATGCAATACAGTACATTATATACAGTAGAGTAGTACTTCATTGTAAGTAAGAATAATAGAGGTTAGCATTTTCCCATTTCATTTCCACTGCAAAAATTGTCTTGTTCTATAAAAGTAGTATATACTTATGAGTGAAAATTGTGTTATTGGTCTTCACAATGGTGTGGTGCACCAGCTGCTTGGGGTGCACGACACACTAGCATGTTTCCGGACTTAGAATCTGGTACAAGGATCATTACAATGATAAGTACTGAGAACATGTGGCCTAAATAAAGTAGGCAATAAATTTGCACTTCAGGTACCTTGTTTCAACTCTTTTTAGTTTGCAACTAGCTTATGAAATTTCTATTTTTCTTACATTTCAGTAAGCTTAAGTGTTTATTATTATCAACTCAGTGGTGGATCTAGAATTTTTAAAAAGGGGTTTCTGAAAGTTGGTATAGCTGAATAAGGCAATCTGCTGACATTTCTCCAGAAAAGTTTGAGATTTTAGAAGCTCTGAGCTTGGATTTTAGGCTACTTTTAGCTAACAATTAATGCTTTAAACTGTAAATACTATACCTAACTATAGGACAAAGATGGTGACTATAAGCTGTAGCTTTGATTGCTCTATTAGAGTAGCTACTTGACTGCTCTATTAGAGTATCTTGATCGTTTTAATGCAGTGGGAGATGAAAAGTGAAGTATTGCTGAGAGTTTAATAGCTATAAATGGTGTCAGTTAAGTGCAGCTGCATGCATGCTACTGAAATACAGTGGTATATAGTTGTTTGATATGACAAATTGTCAGTACAACAATGTATATGTGTTTAGACTTCCACTAAGCTAAATTTATAAGGGGGTTTCCATCGAAACCCCAGAAACCCATCTAGATCCGCCACTGCAACTGAAGGTTATTATATCATTACAAATGGATGTATAGCCAGTACCAATACTGCATCTCAAAGATTCGCAAATTTCTTATTATAATGGCACTTGAAGTGAAGGCACTAAAATAATAAATGGCCTCTTTAATTTGCTATTGAACATGCCATTTGCTTTTGACAATATACAAGGTAAACTTATAGAGGAAGGGAGAGAGCACATGTCCCATATTCAATCGACAATTGTAGCAATACCTGTGAACTGTTGGAATTGTGTCCATCACTTCCCCAATACCAGTAGAAGTGTTGCTTCACATCAACACTTATTCCTGACATCTGATTGGTTATTTTCTCCACATCACCAGACTCACCATCCACAGACACCTTATAACACTATTGGGTCATGTGATCTGTATGAACATTACCATGGTAACCACTGCTAACCTCATTGTTAATATCAACATGTTCATCATTAACATGTTCCCTTATTGTGCTAGTGACACATTGATGTTCCTTACCTAACAGTGGAACACAAGAAGAAACCATTGTAATGCACATTTTCTATGTGCTTGTGTTTATAAAAATTTCATGTATGTACTCAGGGCCAGAGCCCATGGTCTGGCTGGTACAACATTGGCCGGATCAGTTTTCAGATCAAGATGCTCTAATAGAGCAGTCATCATGCAATACTCTACTATAACATACAGTAGATTATAGAAACCACTCTAATTACACTACTTGGTCTATATATACCATTTACATCTACATATGTATAATTGTCTTCTGTGCGTTTTTCAAAAGTTCCTCCATAGACGTAGGCTTGGCATTGACTATGTATTTAGCAAAATTGTTGCACAATCTCAAAGAATTAAACTTTCTTCATTTTCAGAATTTTGGAAGTAAAAATTAGATACACTTATTAGACATGAAAATGAATTAATTGGTACCATGTAACACAAAATTACAAAGATTTAGCATGTAAAATAGCCTCCAGGTGCAAGCATCTATGTTCAAACTTTTCCCTTGGGTGAGTAGAATTTGATAGCATGCACTGCTTTGAGTGAGGTGGAGTTATGGTTACCATTACAGATGGCCATGCATATACCGGTCTCTACTCTACAGGGCTGAGTACTGTATAACAGCTATATACATTTATCTTTACAGGAAATAACTGGTGAACAAAACTTTCCAATTTCAAGTTGATTAATGGCTGCATTCACCTCATCATGCAATGATCCCATGCACCCAGACCCCTTAACACTGCATGCTATGCATGTTGTGCACATACAGATAGATCATTAAAAAGTGTACATGACAACCTCTACTGTAGTCCATGGATGGCCGGACAACTCAACATTTCTGGGCCCCGGTCTTGCATTATGCACTAGTACATGATCTGTATGTACTATTACAAGTGCACAGTACAGTAGGGATATAACACTTCTTATTGTTTTAATGTGATTTAATATCGTGCACTCCTCCAGCTTGTTTCAGTACTTTTTACTGATGTACTATGGTCCCTACTCTAGTTGAAATTCCAAATTTTCTGTGTACTTGTTTGTAAACTTTTTTTGTAAATAATTATTATGATTGGTGAACCCACGCATACCGTATCTGAAATGACGCCGCATGTCCCAACTATCATCAGTATCCATTACGCTTCATTGTCAGCTATGTTCAACCCGTTACACAGCATTTCGAATCAAGAACTGTTTGAAAAGTACCTCAGCAATCCACGCATATCAAAAGAATGGTGCTGCATGCCCAGGGTTATATCAATAATTATTGTCTGAAAAGTGAAGTATCTATTACGCTTTGTTGTCGGCTATGTTCAACCCGTTACACAGCAGTACGAATCAAGAACTGTTTGAAAAGCACCTCTGCTATCAAAATAGCCACTATGACAAATACGGATGGTTTCCATTACGAAGGGAAGCTATCATGTGCTATTGCCAAATCAACACTTTTCGCTGTCAGCAAAGATGAATGGGACACATAGGAGGACACTGGTAAGTCCATGAAGAAGGCATTGTACATACTGCGGTATGCCAAAAGACACCTGTCGGGCTGAAGTGACATCGAACAGTGAAAAAATCAAGCCCGTAGCCTTAGCTGTTGTTGAGTTACGCTTGTCTGAAGGCATCAGTCAGTCAGTCAGTAGAAAATTCCATTACATAAAGTATTTTTAAAATTCCATAGCAACTTGTTGAAAGCGTTTCGGGTCAATCTGAAAGCTTGTTTGGGCTTAGTTTTACCTAACCAATACTGCCTCATCATCACCAGGGAAAATTGAGGTTGTTTTTTGGGTGATTTATTTTGTGGGCCACGCCTACTCCTTTGTGATCCCTACTATACACTACTATTGCAGTGTATGATAGTGTTTTTATGCATACATTTCATGTACATATGTGCTATAGTAACAACTGGCAGCATTATCTGTGACAACATTTGGTTGTAATATATACAAAATAAAAATTTACTAACTGATGTGTCTAAAATTAAGACTGGTTTTTCAGAGTAGGTCATATAGCTATATTTATCTGAAGCTTTTTAGTGGTCAATTAAAATAGACTATTGATTAAGTGATTTAGTGGTATTTTAAAGTTGTTACCGAGAGCTTAAAGATAACTTTAGGGTGTTATTTTTTGTCTGAGTGTACATGATGATCTGGTTCACACATTTCTGAACTTGCAATCCTATTAGCTACAATACTTACTGTTGGTGGCTTGTCTCACAAAATATGTATTGTATCCAAGGGGTGGAGCTGTTGCTATGAAGACTAGTTCATAAGGTGCATTACCCCGATGTCTTCTCACAGCTGTTGTTGCTGGGGAAACTGGTATTACCTGTTTATCTTGATTACCTGTTAGAGTTTAGGTCATGTGGCTGTGCTCACCTGACATGTGATATCATTGCTACCAGTATCCATGACAACTAAGTCCTTCCTTGATACTGGCAATCTTACTACTATGTGGTCGTCATGACGAGACAGTGGATTGTACACCATCACATCAAATTGGAACTGCACGCACATATATGAGAGCACTAATCTAAACTCATCAATAATTATAATATGATGAAAATAACACAAAAGATTGAATGGTACATGTTTCTGTTGAGCTACTGTAAAATCAATGATTGCTATTATATGCTTCTGCTATTGCTAGCACTGATAGCAGATTGGAAATGCATACAGAAAAGCATGATCTGTCAGCCATTATATAGTCGATACGTACAAAATACTGACCATGTAACCAGATTTGTGAAAAGGGGTCTTCCACAAACATCCAATTCTATTAACTTAAGAGACCATAACTTAGTGTTCAACTAACATAATATTATGAACCTGAAATTTTCTCCCTTCATTAAGCTGTGTTGGTACTCACTACTAACCAAATTTCAAGTCTATAGCTTTTTCCAGTTATCAATCACTAAAGTTGGTAAATTGGATATGTGTGGAAGACCCCTTTTCACTGAATCTGGTCACATAGTATGTGTATACATCACATATATAATAGATACATACACTGAAAAGTCTCTCTGATGTGGTCATGGTGTCCTTTTTTAAGCCAAGTCAATAGAATCATGTTTCATTGTTTATGCTTGATAACAAGCTTTGGAAAGGCAAATAACCACATTCAATTGGCCAAAACATTTGCACAACAACTTTTAAGGAAGTATGATTTTAGTGACTTACTTCACTACTATTTGTTGGTGAACACACACTGATGTTCAGGTATTCACAAGTCTCCAACTTCAACGGAGCTACACTACTTGACTTACGTGACATCTCTCCTATTGACTGCTGTACTAGTTGCTACCAACAAGAACAAATAAATCATTATGAACATTTTATGTAAGCATAAAACAGTTACTATTATTCTGGAAACATAGTGGGTTTTTTATTATATTCCTGAATGTTTAGCCTTAACATCTAAGTTAAAATGTACATAGCTCAAATTCCATGTGCTCATCAGCTGCTAGAATTAAACATGTTAAAAACCACTGTGGGTCCCCTGCTAGGAAAGGATCCAGTATTTGACAGCAGTAGGCATACGTATAGCCACTGAAGATATCATAAACTTAATCCCAATGCCTTGGTACAGATCATTTTTATGTACAATATTATCTAAAGTATTCTGATCTTGTGGTCAAAACTCAGCAACTAAAAATGCCAATGGTAATTATCCCATGTGTATGACATGTTAGCATAGCTGTGGTATGTATGTGACAGTCAATTCAGTCATCATACAGTATGGTAGTACTGTATATTAGGGATCATGGAAGTTTGGGTTTTTCTGGCCAAAATTATCACTCAAGAACCAGCTTCACAACACCATCCTGGTGCATTGGCAGTGTTAATTAAGTATAACCAAGTTGAAAAGTGTCTTCAGTACAACTCTAAATGCTTCCAATAGGTAGCTACAATTTTTTTAACAACGAAATTTTTTAACTAATTGCCTGCCTGTGCCTTCAGATAAGCATAACTTGATAACAGCTAAGGCAACAGGCTTGATATTTTCACTGTTCGATGTCACTTTGTCCCTAGATGTGCCTTTTGGCATACTGTAGTACATAAAATGCATGAAGTTACCTTTGTCCTCCTTTGTGTCCCATTTCGTTTTGCTAACAGTCCAAGGTGTTGATTCACAGTGGCAGTGCAATACATGGCTTTCCATTTGTAAATGGGAATTGTCTGTATTTTCTGTGGTGACTGGATTGATTGCAGAGATGTCTTCATTTGTAATGCTAATAGGTTTTATATTATAATAGGTTTTAACTTGAATTTCTAATTGGTTAGTTAAATATTACATATATATAATTCATGCTAAAGTGGCCTGTAATTATGAGGCAGGAGGTGAATTTGATACCTGTGCATCTTTCCTTTGGAAACTTGTCTACAGAATTCTATATTACATACCTCACATTCCACTTGTCCAATGTGTAATCTTTGAGCATAATTTTTAGCAACATGTTGTTTCTCAGTACCACTAGAGATAAGCTATCCACACCAGAATTATTAGAAGATGAACAACTTACGATACAGCATCATGGTGTTGAGCCACACCCATTTCTTCAGCTGCAGAATATAGTAAGATCACATTATCAACATGACCACACCCACTATACCAAGTTTTTGTGGTGACATTGTTGAAAACATTCCATGTATGGCTTCTAACTGTCGACAAGTCTGTTGAAGATAAAAGTTCAACAACAACACTATAACTATACTATTCATATGTACTACAAAATTAAACACAAAATATTTACCTATGAAACCTCTCCCATTCAAGCAACAGGGGCATATCCAAAATTTTTCTAAGGTGGTTTCCAGATGTGGTATATAGTCACTTATGGGTGCAGGAGTCTGGGGGCACAGCTCCCAGCCTCTGACAAGATTAATGTTGAACATCAAAATACTTAGACCCATTATTTTGGTATAAAGTATTTTCAATAAATGCTTGGTCTTATTGTCATTTATGGCTAGTTAGGTATTATAGTGATCCAAATAAAATAAGAAACTTAAGATCTACTAATTTATCAATGTGTATAGTCTTACAACATTATTTACTACCCATTTAAAAATTGAATTTCCATTGTGAATTTTGACTGCTCTATCATACACTATGATAGTAGTGTATAGTAGGGACCACAAAGGTGTAGGCATGGCCCAAAAAATAATATCACCCAAAAAAAGCCTCAATTTCCCCTAACGATGATCAGGCAGTATTGGTTAGGTGAAACTAAGCCCAAACAAGTTTTCAGATCGACCCAAAATGTTTTCAACAAGTTGCTACGGAATTTTAAAAATAATTTATTTAATGGAATTTTCTACTGACTGAGTAAGTAAGTAAGTAAGTAAGTAACTGACTGTTGCCTTCAGACAAGCGTAACTTGATAACGGCAGATTTTTTCACTGTTTGACATCGCTTCAGCCCGACAGGTGCCTTTTGGCATACCGCAGTACATACAATGCCTTCTTCATGGACTTACCAGTGTCCTCCTTTGTGTCCCATTCATCTTTGCTGACAGTGAAAAGTGTCGATTTGGTGATAGCACGTGATGGCTTCTCTTTGTAACGGAAATCGTCCGTATTTGTCATAGTGGCTATTTTGATATCAGAGGTGCTTTTCAAACAGTTCTTGATTCGCACTGCTGTGAAACGGGTTGAACATAGCCGACAATGAAGCGTAATGGATACTTCAATTTTCAGACGATAATTGATATAATAGGGTGTGCAGCACCACTTCTTTCTTTTGGTATGGGTGGATTGCAGAGGTGCTTTTCGAACAGTTCTTGATTTGAAATGCTGCATAACGGGTTGAACATAGCTGACAACGAAGCGTAATGGATACTTCACTTTTCATATGATAATTGGGGTGTGCAGTGCCATTTCAGATGCAGTATGCGTGGGTTCACCAGTCATAACTATTGTTTACAAAAAAAAGTTAACAAACAAGTAATAACACTTCTTATTGTTTTACTGTGAATTAATATCGTGCACTACTCCAGCTTGTTTCAGTACTTTTTATCGATGTGTTATGGTCCCTACTCTAGTTGAAATTCCAAATTTTTCTGTGTACTTGTTAGAATAAATCTGACTTCTCTATTACAGTATCTCAACCTCTACAAACTTTTGTAGAATTAATGTACATTTCCTATATTACACTGTAACTATATTTACATACTATCCTGGCCTATTCCCATTAAGATTTGTGCATGCTTCCAATCTAAGATGGTCTGGTGGTCTTGCTGCAAACCCACAAGTTCAAATTTCAGAGTGGGTATCTGAAACCCCAGGAAACCCCCTAAATATGCCCCTGAGTAACTTCACACAAACAGTGAACTTGTTGAAACAATATGGGTGGGGCACTTGCTCAGATCTGTCTTAGTTAATAAAATTCTCCTAGTAACATGAAACACCTGGAGAAATCAAGAAGTATTTTACTCAGTATAGCTATGCATATAAAGGTATTAGTTTAGATGATTAAAGAGTACCAATATTATACACTTTCCTAGTCTGCCTACACAACATCACACCTGTAAGTGACCATTAAGATAATGGACATATCCTTTAAGACCAACTCTACTAGTAAAGTAACCAGTCCAATAAGACCATGGTTTATCACCATAAGGGAAGAAATCATCGGTCTTTAGTGTCCAAGTCAAACCAGCTTTGTGTAATGCATCAAGGTAGCGTGTAGGAGTGGAATAGAACATGTTCACTGAACCATTCTGTTGGGGCACTACATAATAATCAATTTAATTAAATTTCCATACCTTATTGACATAGTACATCAACTTGTCAAGGTTCTTGTACCAAGTGTTGGCATTCTCATAGTCAAAATCTCCCCCCATTGTCATCATAATATTATTGGTACGATAGCTGAGTGCCTAATGTATTAAAAGAATAGCAATAGACCAGAAGAAGAACCATTATCATAGTAATATATAGCTGACCTGATCTTGACAAGCTTTGATGAAGCTATCCACTCGTTCATCAACATTGTAATCAAACAAGCTTTTATCATCCTAAACATCAAATTACAATAAGCGGACCTGTACACTACTTCAATTCTGAGCCAGACCAAAACCACCCAGTTGTATATATATAAAAAGATGTTAAATGGTAGATCTAGAATTAAAACAGTACTTCTTGGAAGCTAACCTTATGGAGCCATTTACTAGGAGCCTTCAGGAACATTATTTACCGGGAGCTCTTTTAGCATATAATTCAGCACAGATCTACACACACTTGCACACACTTGCACACTTACACACACAAACACACAAAACACACAAAACACAAATACACACGTGTACAAGCACACACACACACACACACACATATTACAGATACCATGATGGGTTGGTCAGTGCAGCGGGTTCGTGAATCAAAACAGAATCCACTAGGAGGTGAGTAGTGATGATACAGTACTCCAGTAAACAGGTCAGTAGATGATCCCAGGCTCTCACTACCTCTCCATACCATCTCCCTTGTCTTGTCTTGTTTTCTTTTTGCATCATCAGCATAGTCAAGACGACCAAAGAAGAACCCATCAAATCCCATCTGTGGTCAAAATCATCATCAACAATTAACTCAGTAAACATGGGACCATCACTACACTACAGATCGCATGATACCTACCATAGCAAATAATGAAGCTTGTTCTGCTGAGTGTCCAAATGGATCAATGTGCCAAGCTACTCGTGGTCGATATTGGGAACCAAATGTGTTGGAAATAAACCTCAATCCTACGACACAACATAGCATTACTGATCATGATAGCTACTAGTGGTAGTGCAAATATGGAAACACCCCATCATAACTATTTTAGAAACTGTTTGTAAGTAAACCAAAAAGTATATAATAATCGACCATCATACTAACCAAGACTCATCTGGTCTATTATAGCATTGTAGTCAGTAGTGGCCTCATCATTCATACACCATCCACCATTAATGAACTCCAACTGACCACGATCTAATAACTGCTTCACCTATACAACATTAGACATAATAGACAATCTTCAAAGTTAACTAGTATGTTCGTTGTTTACCAACATCCAATTCAGCCAATGCTGCTTACTATCTTGTCATAATTTTACACCAAACTTAACATGGAATTCTCACTACGAAGTCATTACTGCATGCTATAGCTTGTAATTTGTTCTCCTTTATGGCTTCCCAGTCTCATTTTGATGTTAGAAAGAATTCAGTGCCGTGCCACCAAATTTATTCAAAATGATTTTACTATGGATTACAAGGCAAGACTTGTTAATTTAGCTTGCAAGATCTAGATCTATTGCCCTACTTCATCACTATTTGATATCACCCTACTCATATATTTAAGTTAGGTAGTACCAGTATAGGGTATCAAGACACACGGTAGTGTGTCGTGCGGCCCAAGAAGCTGGCGCACCACACCCGTGAGTATATTGACAGGAAGAACGAAAACGTCATTTTCACACATTTGTATCTCGGTGATCACTTATCTGATTGGAACCAAATTTGCTACACAGTTGCCCGCCAGCCAAGGGAGTCTACATTCCAAAGTTGAAGGAAATCGCTCCAGCCATTTCCGAGATACGAGCTGCCAAAGTTTCGTTTTTTTTTCTTCGTTTTTTTTTTTTCTTCTTCTTCGTCTTTTCGCACAGTTGCAAAAATTGCTATAACAAGCAAACGCGTACTCCGATCGCCTTGAAATTTGGCACACAGAAAGGGAGTCCAACGGCGAATCCTAGCATCACATTTGGTACAAATCCGATGAATGGTTCAGGAGTTATGACCGATTATTCGCGTAAAACAAGATCGATTTGTTGTCACGCCTACAGGGTAAACCGCTTCATGGAATGAGTTGAAAATTGCTATGTAGATGGAGTAACCATCGTAGGAGTGCCTTTTGGTGGTTTGAAAGGAATCGAGATAAAGACCACGGAGATATGACACAAAACCCAACCTGTGTCACAATTACGCGATCGATTTTTATGAATAAAAAAGTATTAGTTTTCACGCCTACTAGGCAAACCGCTTAGAGCAAGTAGCTGAAAATCGGTGTATAGCTGGAATAATCTTCATAGAAAGTCCTTGCAGTAGTACAGAAGAATCGGATTACAAACCACTGAGTTATGATTCGAAAGCCAACTCCGTGTAGCAAATGCGAGATCGAGATACTCTAATAGAACAGTCACCCTAATAGAGCATTCGGCTAATTTATTTATTCCATTATAGAATTTTATTACATCACAAGTTATTCTGTAGGGAGTTCAGCTGCAAACAGTTAATCTTATAGACAGTTCAGCAAGAAGACAGTCACCATGTGGAGAGTTATGCAAATATATCACTATAGAGATTCAGAACATTACAAGTCACACTGAAGAAAGTTCAGCTATAAACAAGTCATGCACTGTGTAGAGAATTCAGCTACAATTAAGTCACTCTCTAGAGAATTCAGTTACACAGAATTCAGCTACACACAAGTCACTGTGGAGAGAGTTCAGCTACAAACAAATTACCCTTTAGAGTGATCAGCTACAAACAAAACACTTTGCAGGGTGTTCAGCTGCAACAAATCAACCTTTAGAGCGATCAGCAATGAACAAATCTACCTGTAGAGAGATAAGCTAGAAACAAATCACCCTGTAGAGAGTTCAGCTACAAAAAATCACCCTGTAGAGACATCAGCTAGAAACTAGACACAATGTAAGGAGTTCAGCTACAAGCAATCACCCTGTAGAGAGTTCAGCTACAAAAAATCACCCTGTAGAGACATCAGCTACAAACTACACACAATGTAAGGAGTTCAGCTACAAATAAATCACCCTGTAGAGAGTTCAGCTAAAACAAATCAACCTGCAGAGAGATCAGCTACAAACAAATCACCTTTTAGATAGTTCAGCTACAAACAAATTACCTTGTAGAGAGATAGGCTACAAACAAATCAACCTGCAGAGAGATCAGCTACACACAATTCAACTTGTATAGAGATCAGCTACAAACAAATCACCCCGTAGAGAGATCAGCTACAAACTAGACACAATGTAAGGAGTTCAGCTACAAGCAAATCACCCTGTAGAGAGTTCAGCTACAAACAAACCAACCTGTAGAGCGATCAGCTAGAAACAAATCACCCTGAGGAGAGGTCAGCTACAAAAAATCACCCTGTAGAGATATCAGCTAGAAACAAATCACCCTGAAGAGAGGTCAGTTACAAAAAATCACCTTGTAGAGAGATCAACTACAAACAAAACACTTTGTAGAGAGCTCAGCTACAAACAAACCAACCTGTAGAGCGATCAGCTAGAAACAAATCACCCTGAAGAGAGGTCAGCTACAAAAAATCACCCTGTAGAGATATCAGCTAGAAACAAAACACTTTGTAGAGAGCTCAGCTACAAACAAATCAACCTGTAGAGAGATCATCTAGAAACAAATCAACCTGCAGAGTGATCAGCTACAAACAAATCAGCTTGTAGAGAGATCAGTTACACACAAATCAACCTGTAGAGAGATAAGCTAGAAACAAATCACCCTGTAGAGAGTTCAGCTAAAACAAATCAATCTGCAGAGAGATCAGCTACATACAAATCACCATATAGATAGCTCAGCTACAAACAAATTACCTTGTAGAGAGATCGACTACAAACAAATCACCCTGCAGAGAGATCAGCTACACACAAATCAACTTGTATAGAGATCAGCTACAAACAAATCACCCTGTAGAGAGATCAGCTACAAACTAGACACAAAGTAAGGAGTTCAGCTACAAGCAAATTACCCTGTAGAGAGTTCATCTACAAACAAATCAACCTGTAGAGCAATCAGCTAGAAAAAAATCACCCTGAAGAGAGGTCAGCTACAAAAATCACCCTGTAGAGAGATCAGCTAGAAACAAATCACCCTGTAGAGAGTTCAGCTACAAGCAAAACACCCTGTAGAGAGTTCAGCAACAAAGAAACCACCATGTAGAGAGTTCAGCTGCAAACGAATCACCTTATAGAAAGTTCAGCTACAAACAAATTACCTTGTAGAGAGATCGGCTACAAATTAATCAACCTGCAGAGAGATCAGCTACACTCAAATCAACTTGTAGAGAGATTAGCTACAAACAAATCACCCTGTAGAGAGATCAGCTAGAAACTAGACACAATGTAAGGAGTTCAGCTACAAGCAAATCACCCTTTAGTGAGTTCAGCTACAAAACAATCAACCTGCAGTGAGATCACCTACAAAAAAGCACCTTGTACAGAGTTCAACTACAAACAAATTACCTTGTAGAGAGATCGGCTACAAACAAATCAACCTGTAGAAAGATCAGCCACACACAAATCACCCTGTAGAGAGATCAGCTAGAAACTAGACACAATGTAAGGGGTGCAGCTACAAGTAAATCACCCTGTAGAGAGTTCAGCTAAAACAAATCAACCTGCAGAGAGATCAGCTACAAATAAATCACCTTATAGACAGTTCAGTTACAAACAAATTACCTTGTAGAGAGATCGGCTACAAATTAATCAACCTGCAGAGAGATCAGCTACACACAAATCAACTTGTAGAGAGATCAGCTACAAACAAATCACCCTGTAGAGAGATCAGCTAGAAACTAGACACAATGCAAGGAGTTCAGCTACAAGCAAAATCACCCTTTAGTGAGTTCAGCTGCAAACAAATCAACCTGCAGTGAGATCACCTACAAAAACGCACCTGTACAGAGTTCAGTTACAAACAAATTACCCTGTAGAGAGGTCAGGTAGAAGAATTCACCTTGTAGAGAGTTCAGCAACAAAGAAACCACCATGTAGAGATTTCAGCTGCAAACAAATCACCCAGTAGAAAGATCAGCTAGAAGAAGTTACCTTGTAGAGAGTTCAGTTACAAAGAAACCATCATATAGAGAGTTCAGCTACAAAGAAATTACCCCATAGAGAGTTCAACTAGAAGAAGTCACCTTGTAAAGAGTTCAGCTACAAAGAAACCATCATGTACAGAGTTCAGCTACAAAGAAACCACCATGTAGAGTGTTTAGCTGCAAAAAATCACCTGTAGAGAGTTCAGCTAGAAACAAATCACCCTGTAGAGAGATCAGCTAGAAGAGGTCACCTTGTAGAGAGTTCAGCTACAAAGAAACCACCACATAAAGAGTTCAGCTGCAAATAAATCACTTGTAGAGAGTTCAGCTACAAGTAAATCCCCCTGTAGAGGGATCAGCTAGAAGAAGTCACCTTGTAGAGAGTTCAGCTACAAAGAAACCATCATGCAGAGAGTTCAGTTACAAACAAATCACCCTGTAGAGAGATCAGCTAGAAGAAGTTACCTTGTAGATAGTTCAGCTACAACAATTCACCCTGTAGAAAGATCAGCTAGAAGAAGTCACCTTGTAGAGTGTTCAGTTACAAAGAAACCATTATGTAGAGAGTTCAGCTGCAAACAAATCACTCTGTAGAGAGTTCAGCTACAAAGAAACCGCCATGTAGAGAGTTCAGCCTCAAACAAACTACCTTGTAGAGAATTCAACTACAACAAATCACCCTGTAGAGAAGAAGTTACCTTGTAGAGAGTTCAGCTACAAAGAAACCATCATGTAGGGAGTTCAGCTACAAAGAAACCACCATGTAGAGAGTTTAGCTGCAAACAAATCACCTGCAGAGAGTTCAGCTAGAAACAAATCACCCCGTAGAGAGATCAGCTGGACAAAGTCACCTTGTAGAGAGTTCAGCTACAAAGGAACCATCATGTAGAGAGTTCAGCTGCAAACAAATCACCTGCAGAGAGTTCAGCTAGAAACAAATCACCCCGTAGAGAGATCAGCTGGACAAAGTCACCTTGTAGAGAGTTCAGCTACAAAGGAACCATCATGTAGAGAGTTCAGCTGCAAACAAATCACCCTGTAGAGAGTTCAGCTACAAAAAAATCACCCTGTAGAGAGTTCAGCTAGACGAAGTCACCTTATGGAGAGTTCAGCTACAAAGAAACCATTATATAGAGAGTTCTGCTACAAACAAACCACCATGTAGAGAGTTTAGCTGCAAACAAATCACCTGTAGAGAGTTCAGCTAGAAACAAATCACCCTGTAGAGAGATCAGCTAGAAGAGGTCACCTTGTAGAGAGTTCAGCTACAAAGAAACCATCCTGTATATAGTTCAGCTACATTTCAAGTCACCCAGTAGAGAGATCAGCTGCTAAAAATATCCTGTGGGGAATAATGGGCATGTAATAAACATATGTATATAATGTGTATAATTACTAATAAAATCAAAAACAATTGAAGCATTAAAAATCTTCTTTAAATTCTTTTCTTCTTCCTGTGGTAAAGAAAAAAACACATGGGTTAAAAAAGCCCCAAAGCCAGCCCTATGGCTGGCTTTGCAGTATACAAATACAAAAAGAAGTGATATCTAATCAAAAACAGCCAAGCTGTAAAAAAAGGTGTGGCCCCCAAAAAGGCCATGGTGAAAAAAGATGTGAAATCCGGCCAAGAAATGGCTGTGATGGTAGGTTAATGGTTACATTTTAATAACGACAATTCAGGTGAATTTTGTGCCGCTTGGTCTTGGCACCAAATTCACCTGAATTGTTGTTATTAAAATGTAACCATTAACCTACCATCACAGCCATTTCTTGGCCGCCACCTTGGATTTTACATCTTTTTTCACCATGGCCTTTTTGGGGGCCGCACCTTTTTTTACAGCTTGGCTGTTTTTGATTAGATACAATATACTTCCACAACTAGCATACATCTATTAATTTAATCATATAGGAATCCAGTCGATACAATGCAGTGAATCAAGAGTTACAACATAGCCATGTGACAATAGTTTTACATGGGTATGTAATTACAATTTGTTTCAAGCCAAAGTACACATTGCTACCGGGTATATATGTTGTAATGTCATATTCTTGTTCCTTTGCTTGAATCCATTTCATTTGCACATCAATATACGCTATAACATAACACATGTGACTCTTCTATTGATCTATTAGAATATCACACATGGATGTTGTGTCAGGGTGACTGCTTTATTAGGGCATTTCAATCTCGGAGCTGATCCTACCAATAATGGGTGTGATGATCTGACTTGCTTTCTGTGGTAAAACCAATTACCTAATTACGTGTTGCAGTTAAAGCATGGTAGCCATGCTGTAATCAAACTGACTTATTTTAGAGTGATAAAGACCATGCATGGTCATTGTTATCGGTGCAGCTATCTAGCTACTCCCTCATAAGATCTTTAAACAATATATACATAAAATGGTACGGTAACCTTGAGAAGATAACAACTACATAGGAAAATGGAGATACAATCGATAGTGTCAACCAGTGCGTACTTTACCATAATAGGTAAATCAATAAGTACAGATAAGGGATGTAAGTATGCAGTGGCAATTCTAGACCTGGCCTACAGGGGGGGCCAAGCATGGAACAGCATAACTATTGTTGGATGGCTGTATAATATAAAGTAGAATTTCAGGGGGGTCTGGGGGTGCAACCCCCAGAAGTTGCAGGATTTTTGCAATTTGACGGCTTGAAAACAGCCTAAAAGTTATGCTAAAAACATGAAAAATGCTATGCCAATCTATACTGCAACTTTTCCCCAAGATTGTTTAAAAGTTATTTTTCAGCGGGGGGCCATGGCCCTCCCTTAGAATCGCCTATGTAAGTACGGATGCATACTAGTAAGAGTTCATGATAAAACATAATGAATTCTTGATATTAAGCACTAACCAAATCTTTTGTTTTGTTTGGTTGTTCTTTCCACCACCTCGTAAAGAACGCCATTTCCACATAGATAAATCGTCTATTTTCTTGTTTACCTAATGCTCTAACTGCTGTATCTAGTATGTACTGTACTCCAGCATGTGTCACAGTGTTGTTAGCTGTCAAAGACAGTGCCATGTGGGTATAGTGGTGTGCGGGAACTGGCTTGCCACTCACCACCATAATAGTACTGATCGACGTTTTTTAACCAGCCTACATCGTCGTGTGTGTGAGCTACCACGTGAACATTCAACACATCAGCTTTTACATACAGCACAACAGCCAGGAGAACACACCAGGTTAAGGCCATACCTTGAGCCAAGCCCTCAACACGTGACAAGGTATCACGGATCTCGGATACTAATCCGTGATATGTAAAATAGGGGCTTTATTTGTACTGATCATGTCGATTTGATTTACAAAGTGTTATGATTAGCTATGAGATACCTTGTATTGATCATTGGTATTGCCCTCTTGAGAGCACAAGCGGGCCATGCTGTGCGAGATGCTGTGTTAAACGTTCATGTGGTGCCTCACACGCACGACGACGTTGGATGGTTAAAGACTTTTGATCAGTACTACTATGGAGGTGAATGGTTAATAGCAATACACTTATATAGTTAGTTATATCCTCAGCCAACACGACCATACAACATGCTGGGGTACAGTATATACTGGACTCTGTGGTGACTGAACTGGCTAAAAATGAGAACAGGACATTCATCTATGTGGAGATGGCATACTTTGAGAGGTGGTGGGGACAGCAATCTATCAGCACTAAAAACCTGGTGATCATCTCTATGATGTGTCTATGACATGTGTATAATAGCTAGAGTAACAAGTCTGTAATAAATCATCCTGGCCGGGCTGGAGTAACTATTGAACTGCCTTTTAAGCTGAGATTTCAAATGTATAAAATTTCAGTTAAGATTTATGATGGTAAAGAATGTTCATATAGTTATGCTCGGTTATGATAACTACCTGTTTTTAATTACCTAGCTATGTAAAGATACATTTTCTGAGAATCCTCCTTCTGTAAAAGTGTTACTATTTGTATGTATTCTGTTATGTAGGAACTAAGTGTTCAATTACCACATAATAGCTACTGTAGTGTCAGTGAGTACCTGATGTATCAGCGTTGTAATTCTTTGACAGGTGAAGCAGTTATTATATCGAGGTCAGTTGGAGTTCATTAATGGTGGATGGTGTATGAATGATGAGGCCACTACTGACTACAATGCTATAATAGACCAGATGAGTCTTGGTTAGTATGATAAATATAACATTGCAGCTTTATTAATGTATACCATAGTCGTACATTGTAACTGGTATTAAGTAAAGCTATATGTGTGTTGTAGGATTGAGGTTTATTTCCAACACATTTGGCTCCCAATATCGACCACGAGTAGCTTGGCACATTGATCCATTTGGACACTCAGCAGAACAAGCTTCATTATTTGCTATGGTAGGTAATTCTAATGGTAGGCTTACACATACATGCAACAGATTGTACCTTTCATCCAATAGTTATGACAAACACATCTAAAAGTCAGCTGTGTAACTCATTTCATTAATTCATTAAGGTTGTATACAATGGACTAATGGACTGGACTACTGGGCTGTTTTTTTTGTTTTTTGTTTTTTTTAGCGCATATATGGGCAACAGGTTGTAGCTATTGTTACATTGAATGTAAAATGTGTAGATGAACCTGTATACTTGGTACTGCCTGTTCATCTTAGGATTGCATGCAATTTACACAACAGCTCTCTCTTGTCCATCTATGACTACCATTCGTCTTATCATGAAGTACAAACCATACAGTACATGTGTATGTAGTAACCATGAAAGCTGGGCAATGTCGACAAGTCTGCCACACATTTCTTTAGTGTGTGTGTGTGTGTGTGTGTGTGTGTGTGTGTGTGTGTGTGTGTGTGTGTGTGTGTGTGTGTGTGTGTGTGTGTGTGTGTGTGTGTGTTTCTTTATGTGCAGGGAGAGTGGTCTAACTACATGAGACTAGCATAGTTACAACCAGTTGCCCAAATATTTGTAAAAAGGGGGAAAATACCTGAGTCCAGTAGTCCAATCCACCAGTCCAGTCCACTAGTCCAGTCCAGTGATTGTATACAACTTTTCATTAACTTTTTACTATAACAGATGCTCTGATATCATTACAATTAATTATGTGTGCATACATTTCATTATACTTCAGGCTGGCACACATTTTCAGATGGTAAATTTTGTACATTTACTGATGTCATGGTTATATCTATAATAAAGTTTTACTTTGTCATGAAATTCATTATGATAAAAGCATTTAAGTGCTAATACCTGGTAGGTGAATTGTAGAACATTTTACCTGTAACAACTTCATAATTTATTCTGATAACTGACTATGTCATTACAAGACAACACATGCACATGTAGTATCCTTCTTAATCATTTGATCATAGATGGGGTTTGATGGATTCTTCTTTGCCCGTATTGATTATGGTGACAAAAATTGGCGACTAGACTCTAAGAAACTGGAAATGGTATGGAGAGGTAGTCACAGTTTGGGCTCTTCTACTGAAATATTCTCTGGAGTACTATATGAAGGTTATGGTCCTCCTAAAGGGTTCTGTTTTGACGAAAAGTGTCATGATCAACCTATCATGGTATGTACAAATATTTCATAGTATTCCTCACTTACATAGAAATACTTAGGATGATGAGAGATCCAACAATGTTAATGAGTTGGTCACTGTTTTTAATGAGGCTTGCAAAGATCAAGTTGGTCATGAGTTATATATAAGTGTTTGCATAAATTACAAGTGTTTTTATTCCATTCAGGCTTTCAGCTATCACACCAACAACATCATGTTGACAATGGGTTCAGATTTTAACTATGAGAATGCCAACACTTGGTACAAGAACCTTGACAAGTTGATGTACTATGTCAATAAGGTATGACAAAAGAATCAACTAAACATAATGTTATGGTGCTTCCTACAGAATGGCTCAGTGAACATGTTCTATTCCACTCCTACACGCTACCTTGATGCCTTACACAAAGCTGATATGACTTGGACTCTAAAGACTGATGATTTCTTACCTTATGCTGACTGCTCATGGTGTTACTGGACTGGCTTTTACACTAGTAGACCCGGCCTTAAAGGATATGTGCGTTACCTTAATGGTGTTTTACAGGTACAGTTTCATATGCATATGCATGACAATCAACCTGTATGTAATTAACACTTTCACAAATGGTGAATATATTCAATATTGACAGGAAGAGTTTACCCAGTTATATTAATAAATTTAGCCTAACTTCACTGAGTATACGTAAGAAGTATTTATAACTTTTTCACTATATTTATAGCAATATTTACATATACTAATACATTAGTACTAATTTGCAAACAGACTTGTCGTCAGCTTGAAGCTGCACATGGGATGTCTACACTGTTGTCATCACACAAACTTGGTATGCATAAGTGTGTTAATGTACAATTAATTCATAACTATTTCAAAGCTGAAGCAATGGCTATAGCACAGCACCACGATGCTGTCAGGTATGTTAAGTGTCTTGTTTAAAAGTCATAACAAAATAAATCAACTGTCAGTGGCACTGAGAGGCAGCATGTTGCTGATGACTATGCTAAGTGGTTGCATGTTGGACAAGTGGAATGTGAGGTAAGTATTTAACCGTCACCCATTACATCCATAAGTAAGATATAGCATACAGTACTCTAAATATTATGTGCTAATATATACATTGATCTAATGATACTTCAAATGCTGCTACATACTGTACAGCATTCATGTGTACAATTACTATAAATTATGAGATGAATCAATTTGACACTATATAGCAACTAATAGAACAGTCAGTAGGAGAGAGTGCACGCAAGTCACATATCACTGCTCCATTGAAGTTGGAGACTTGTGAATACTTGAACATCAGTGTGTGTCCCCCAACAAGTGAAACTGTCAATGGTGAAGTAAGTATGATAATTTTACACTACAAAATATGTGCATAAACAAATGGAGAATATTATTTTTTGTAATAATTTAAATTCATCATATTTGCAAACTTGTCCCAGTTTGATGTGATGGTGTACAATCCACTGTCACGCCATGATGACCACATAGTGGTCAGGTTACCAGTGTCAAGGAAGGACTTGATTGTCATGGGTACTGGTAGTAATGATGTCACATGTCAGGTGAGTGGGTCACATAATCTACACTCTAGCAGGTTAATTAGGATCAACAGGTAATACCAGTTTCCCCCGCAACAAAAGCTGTGAGAAGAGATCGTGGAAATGCTCCTTATGAACTAGTCTTCATTGCAACAGCTCCACCCCTTGGATACAATACTTACTTTGTGAGACATGGAAGTAAGTATCACATCTCAATCATATACCTAATATAGTATTATTATTAAAGGCACACAGCATCAGTGTTCTGCTACTACAACTTCACAGTCTTCTACCAATGATAATGTTGTCATCACAAACAAGGTTATTCTGGCTGTTGACATTGTTTGAAGTAGTACAAAACACTTTATAGTACTACAATGTAACTGTTGATAGTGCTAGTGGCCGTGTAAAGAAAATATCAAATGAGATATCAGGAAGCAGTGTAGATCTGGATCAACAGTTCAGCTGGTATCAGGGTAGTACTGGACCACAGGTAATATAGCTGGTGGTGTATGAGTAGTAGTATAGGCAGGGCGTTTAGCTGATATTGTAGTAACATGTAAGCTGGTTAAAATGTAGTTCACAATTTGCTTAAAATATCTTAAAGACTTTCAACATTCAAATTCGGGTCCATACTTTTCAGCAGTATCACACATAACATATCCAGATTTACAAAAAAGGTACCTTTTCACACATTTTACATGCCAGTGAACAAAATGAAGTAACAGTTGACTCCTTGCATCTTCATGTCAAACTGTAACCAAATATTGTAGCTTTAGTCATGGCAATTTTCAGACAATTAAAAGCGGTGGTAAAAACTATGAAGTCTTTGACCTGGCTTTTAATGAAATACAGCTGAAGCTAATCAATTATTTAATAGACTAAAGTATATACAAACACAATAGGTTCAACTTTGGTTAAGACCACTTTACATGCAACTATGACATAAGGAAATAATATGGTAGTCACTCGAGTCTTTATAGAACAACAAACAAACTACACTTGTTAACTTACATGCATTTTGTGTAACTATTATTCGTAGCCTACTGGTGCTTACATATTCCATCCCGATTCACCTAATGTTCAAGATGTGAATGATAACAATAATAAAGCTAGCATTACAGTCATCAAGGTAAAGATGTATTTACCATACAAATGTACAAATGCCATCACACAGTATTGTTATAGGGTCCAGTGGTCCAGGAGGTGTGGCAGGTGTTCTCATCCTATGTTAGTCAGGTGATCCGATTGTATACTGGTACCAACCATGTTGAGATGGAGTTTACCATTGGACCAATACCACTGAAGTATGTGCTCTACAGTTTCATCGACCATGCACTTTGTGGCATTTGGTTGTCCTGTAAACAGTTTAATGTGTGAATGTGGACCTTCAGTTATCCAAACCCCAATGGTCTCAGGCAATGGTAAAAGTATTCCAGTAAGTGAATTGTTTGGGTAGCTGAAGCCCATACATTTATATATAAAGCTGTGTTGTAATACTCTAATAGAACAGTCATACTCTAATAGAATAGTCATTTCCAATTTTAGATAGATTAAAGAAGGTAAGGATAAATGAGGGTTGGATATCTGAGGGTCTATATTATATATTTAGATGCAAAACTGTTTCACTATATGTGTAGTGGTGTTGGTAAAGAAGTTATCAGTCACTACGGTACTAATATGACTACCAATAAGCGATGGTACACTGATGCTAACGGACGTGAAGTGAAGTTGAGAGTGTAAGTGGTGTGTAAAACCAATAGATATATCTGCCAAGTTTTGACCAACAGAAAGAACTACAGACCAACATGGGATTGGGAAGGAGAAGCACCAGTGTCTGGCAACTACTACCCAGTCAATAGTAGGATTTACATGAAGGTAGGATAGTAGACTAAAGCACACATAGTTGTATTATGTATATTATAGGATACTTCTAGTAATACTCAGTTCACTATACTAACAGATAGGTCACAGGGAGGGAGTAGCTTAAAGGATGGTAGTCTGGAGTTGATGGTATGTTGAACATTTGAGCACATCCTACAGTACAACAGGGCACATGAAAAAAGTTTGTGAGCAAATGTTATACATAATCACACAACCATTCATATCCACCTACTTGTAACATTAAGCTGAGCATCAATCCTTATCATTACTCTCTTTTTGTCAACCACTCCCTTGCAATTCAGACTGCATTTCAGACTGCACTTTGTCATTAAATTTTGTGTAACGTTTGTATTTTAAACTGGTCTGTTTCATTTGTTGTGATTGTTTGTGTTGTATACCCAGGGAAAAATATCTTGCAAGGTTTCCAAGATTCTTGCAACAAAAGGGACATTTTCAGTGCAAGATTCTTGTAAACTTGCAAGATTAGTGCACGTTTCTTGCAAGAACAGTGTAAGGACCTTGCACTGCAAATCTTGCAAGTCTTGCAAGATATTTTTTCCTGGGTATGTATACTTGTATATTTTGTGTTGCAGGGTACATTTGTAGGCAATACCTTCCATGTCTTTGACAAAGGTGTGTTCAAAAGCTAGAGGAATGCTACAAGTATTAAAGTATTCAGTTAAAATTTGCCTATACTGCATACAAACAGTTTTTGCACAAAATATAATAATTATGTGACCTTGATAGTAAGTCACTTTTGGTGTTGCCTTGGATACCAATGTGGTTTGTGCAGTGTTTCATAGCTGATTTTGTACATTGATACTCTGTACATCATTTTGTTGAATGATGTTAGGTTCATCGTCGCTTAGTCACAGATGACGGACGAGGAGTGTATGAACCATTAAATGAACCTGGCCAGTTTGGGGAAGGCCTGGTAGTCAGGGGAAAACACTTAGTACTGGTGGACAAGATTGAGAACTCTGGAAAACTCCATCGTCAACTGGGAGAAAGACTACTACTTCCTCCCACAATTCTAATACACAGTGGGAGAGTGTCTATTTCAGATTTCTCAAAGAATTACAATGGCATGGTATGGTACCACATTATCTGCGTATATAACTATTATAGAATGTACAGCTATAAACCTGGTAATACTGTGGTGTGAGGCTTGAGTTTATATTATGCTTTAAAACCTATTATATGCTTTTTGGAATTTCCTGCCAAATTAGCCTATTAGGCTACTATCCTTTTCCAATTATGCCTCAAATTAAGCTATAGACTTTGACACCTCAGATCAAAGGAAACCACAGGGTTATATATCACATATTGCCCTGACCACAAGGGCCTGTGGCTAGGGAAATATCATGATATAGCCCTGACCACAACTACCTTTGATGCTGAGGCAATTACAAAGCATCAGTTCCCTTTGATTATTTATGTAAAGCTGCTTAAAGTTTTACATTGTGGGTTTGAGTTAAACATGTTGGTTTATTAGGGGCATTATTGTGAAACAAAAGGAATTGAGTAGTCAGCATTGCATAGTTCAGTAACTAAGCATCACTAATCATTTTTGCAGTGTGGGGACTATTTATTTTATTTTATTTTTTACTGTACAGAAACCTCCATACGGAGTATATAGTACAACAATTATAACAAAGTGATTAATTAGTTAACTATAATTTATT
This sequence comes from Dysidea avara, assembly GCF_963678975.1. NCBI lineage: Eukaryota > Metazoa > Porifera > Demospongiae > Dictyoceratida > Dysideidae > Dysidea > Dysidea avara. The sequence continues at coordinate 35,526,304 of NC_089278.1, forward strand.
GATTGCTTAAATGAGTTTATAGTGGTTGATTCAACAGCACTGCTGGGTAATTCATTCCATAATTTAATTGTGGATGGATAAAAGGAGTATAGATATGCATCAATTCTGGAATGTGGCTGTAGGAAACGTTGATCATGACCCCTTGTGTTGCTCACTATTGGAATTAGATAATTTCCACTTTCCACTTGAACTTGGCTGTGCACAATTTTATACATCATGACTAGTTTTAGGTTGTTACGTCGCTGTTCAAAAGTTGGTAGGTTCAGGTTGTGTAGCATCTCAGTTACACTGGCCCAGGATGAATAATTGTGTGTTATAAACCTTGCAGCTCTACACTGGACCATTTCTAGTTTATGTATGTTGCTGTTGGTGTATGGAGACCAAACAATTGATGCATATTTCAAAATGGGACGCACCATTGCCAAATAACACATTTTCTTAGTCTGAAGAGGACAAGAAGTGATGTTTCTCCTTAAAAAAGCATATACTGAGTTAGCTTTGCAAACAATCTGTTGAATATGGTCTGTCCATTTAAGGTGTTCGTCGATTGTAACGCCTAAATAGGTGGCATTTGTACATCTGTAGATTTGATGTTCTTTTATAAAGTAGGTTAAGTCAGTTGTTGTTATCTTATTGGTAATACATTTCAACTGCATGAGAAAACATTCACAAGCTATATGTCTAAGTGTTTATTTTAGCACCTTAGGTTACTTTATTTATCCACAAAATGGTTATTTGGTTTAAAATGGTATCACTACAACCAGTAAACCCACAATCATTTCTTTTTTTTTGTGCCCACAATTTTAAACCCACAATTGATGTTTGCAAACCACTGTATAAAATAATGTGGTGGATGCAGGTTCACCTATTAGGTGAGCATACCAGAGTGGTATATATTACTTATATTACTTATACCATGGCCACTCGGGATTTGCCTAATATACTATATGTCTACGCCCTCGGGCCTGCGGGGCTTGAGCATATATATCAGGCAAATCCCCTGTGGCCATGCTATAACTATTAAATAAAATAAATGCTGGTAAGTTAGTTTTGAAACAAAACCTTAGTAATCACCACAACAGTTGTATTTTTTTGTTTTGCCATTTTCCTATAGAGAATTTAGTGCAATTTCTTTCACTATAGATCGAGGAGCTTCTCCAAAATGATACTTATATTATGTTTGAAATAATGCCCATTACACTGGCATTATGCCAACATTATGCTTGATGCACCTATAATGCTAAAATTAAATACACTCAAGCTTTAGTAGAAAATGTAATTGTTTAAGGGGCACGCTACTAACTACTATGACTTTACATGTTGGTTTCCATTGATCTCTGCTTGCTTTGGCTCCCTTTTGTATCAGATGTGCTTGTGGCACTTTAAAATCATCATCTCCAGTTAGAAGTACTACCTAAAGACTTGGTGTAGTGTTTTAGGTCAGAAAGTAGGAGAAACTTAGATGGTCTCTCAGTTTTAGTGGTATGCTCTTGAAACTATGTACCTTAATATAAACCGTAATAAAAGTATGGAAGTATATAATTTTTGAAGTACGTATGTTCGAATGAGCTATAGAATTCCTATGAAAAACAGCAACCTCATCCAATTATGTGTAGCAGTCAGGTAGCTAAAAATCTGTTTCCGTACTGTTTAAGAGAATACTGTTAGAAGAACTTTTTGTTTCCATTAGTTATAGAGGAATTTAAAATTGCAGTGCTTTGTATAATATGCTTTAGAGGATTTGCACTAAACAATGTCTAAACTGCAACATTTGTTACTCAGTAGGTGAAGTAGGCAACTATGTCATATGGCTTCCAATAATAAAATTATGCTTTTACAAAACCAACCAACACAGATACTGTTTCCCACACAAACAATCATGTGCAAGTAGTTGTCTGAACTCCTGTTGCCTCATCTTAGTATAATATATTAAGTAATTCTGCCTATTTTAACATGCACCATATGCATACTGGTACCTGTAAGCATGATTTGTGCCTACATAATACGTGAACAAATTTTGCAAAAAGGTGACATTTTCTCACTAAAATCAATAATGTGCTTATGTCACAAACAGTTAGCTAGGTTATTACACTAATGATTTCCACTGTCGTATTCCTGCTGCTCTGATGTGTCTGTTATCTTTGCCCCTTTCTCTGGAGCTCTGTTATAATCCATGGTGAATGATATATCACTCTGGCTTTGCTGGAACTTGTGGACTCAGCCAAACAGCATCAGTGGGCTAGAGATCACTTTTGGGACTGTACCCAGTACTCTCAGTGGATAGACAGCGTCCTCTGGCCTCAAACTAGGCCTGACTCATTCCTTCCCTCCATTTCTTGCTCCTATAAGTTTTCCACCCACCTCCCCTATTACCACCACCTGTGATAATATACTGGATTGAAAAGAACCTTCAAAAGTGTCTAAAGCGTGGGTGGTACCATTGTACTCTACCAATACAATAACTGAATAGCTCCACTTAATTGTGATGAAATTTGGTGACTAAACAACTTAAGCCATTGACATCAATTGAATACTTCAAACCACTACATTGTGCAATGTGCCTTACACAAATTGAGTCACATATGTATGTACGTACTCACATACTTCGTGGCTAGGCCCACATGTAGCACAAAGTACTTACCTACTTTTTCAAACTTTTATGACTTGCATGTAACTAACTTTATGGCAATGAAATGTTGTGCTCGTAGTTACACGTTGTGAATAGTATATTTCACTTTATTTTTCAGTACTGAAGTGTGATCTGTTAGGTGATGGTGTATACCCACATGTCCTGTTTTTGCAGACCTGGTCTCATTTATATTATTATGCATCTGCTCATGTTACAAAGCTTAAATATACAACACCATACCAGCCAGTGATGGAAACGGTGGGAGAGAGGGGGAATGCCGATTACCTTACCCACTTTTATTGGTCAACACTGAAAAGATGGAGATATTCTGCTGAATAAAGCAGTAAACTACTCAAATAGAACAGTCAAATTTATATCATAACTGTAGCTACTTGTAAAAACTCACTAAATACTATCAGAGCTTTAGGGGCATGTCCTCAAACCCCTCCCCAGAATTTTGTTGTATGTGTCAATTCCATTTTATATAGCTGGTTTATAGCCAAAGTTTCCCTCCCCTGAATCTTTGGTCTGTTTTACAACCATTGGGACAAGCACCTTTAATGATAACAGATTTGTATGGAAATGGTATATACAATTGTTTCCTCTTGTGACAGATCAGTGGGTTGAGGAGAGAGTTACCAGAAAATGTTCACCTGTTGACAGTTCAACTACTGGAGAAGACAAGCCTCTTGTTGAGACTAGAACACATGTTTGCTGTGAAGGAAGATGCTAACTTGTCTACCTCTGTAACTGTCAATGTGAAGGTTTGTATACTACTATGAGTTTTTATTTATGGTTATTAGAGCACAGTATTTCTAATGTTGCATGTGTTTACCATTTCAGGACTTGTTTGTTACATTTGAGGTGATCAGTTGTGTAGAGATGACACTGGGTGGTGATGTACAGTTATCAATAGTAAACAGACTGAAGTGGAACATTGGTACACCTTCTGTATTATCTAAAGGTAATAAAATCACTGTTGATATTTTGTGGGATGTGTTTTTTTTGTTTTTTTTTTATTAAGGCTTTACAGCACAAGTGCTGAAGGTCTGTAGGACACCTGGTCCTACAGCCTGTTCAAAGTATTGTAAAAGAATACTAGAACACAAAAGAACACAAATACAAGAAATTTGAAGTATGATATTAAGGCATCATAGAAATAAAAATTAGGAAGGTCGCCTGCACTCGAAGAAGTACTAGTGGAATTTTAATCCCTACTTTATTCAATACAGTCATGACTGAGGGATTAAGTATTTCTTCAGGTGTATAGGTGTTTCACTACTTATAATCAAACTTAAAATCTATTTTTTCTTGTACTTGGTTGTTTACTACTTTTGCAATGAAATTGTATATGACTGGTGAGCTTGCATATACCACATCAACAGAAAGAATAGTAATATTTTCATCTGAACATGCACCCTAGCTATAACTATCAATTATGCGAAGTGGCCATTATGTTTCTGCTATGTTCAGCCCATCACACAATGTTACAAATGAAGAGCAGTACGAGAAGTGCCTTTGCAATCAATCAAGTTATTACCACAGAACAGAGGCGGATACAGGGGGTCAAAGGGAGCTCTTGACCCCCCTCCAAAATTTTTTAGTATACCAAGATCGAGATACTCTAATAGAGCAGTCACTCTAATAAAGCAGTCACAGTATAATTGGTGCAGTGGGCAGCTAGTTTCAGCTGGCTGTGACCTTTTTTTTTGGTCCCACCTTACCAAACCAGACAATGTAGTGTCTCAGAGTTCATTTTGACCCCCCCCCCCCCCCCTCTTTCCATAAGTCTGGATCCGCCCCTGCCACAGAAAATATGGACAATTTCTGTTACACCTATCACATACTAGCTACCACAAACTGAGCATGCCAATACACTGAAGCGACATCCAACAGTGAAAAAATCAAGTTCGCAGTCTTAGCCTTTATCAAACTTGTCTGAAGGAATCGGTCAGTCAGTCAGTCATTCAATTATAGTCAGCATTATTCCCTATTGCATTTCCATTTAAAAATTGTGTGTGCATAAACACCTAAGATACAAAATGTTTTGTTACACAAAACAAGTTGCTGATGTCAGGGACTAAGATTTCTGGTCTGTAAAGGTTTAAGATACAAAACAAGTTACTGATGTCATGGACTAAGATTTCTGGTCTGTAAAGGTAGCTCCATGAGTTTCTACAAGTGTACAGGAAAAATGAGTAGAAATTTTATAATGAAATAGAAATCATAATAAAATCAGGTATAGACCACCATTGATCCCTAATAGTAGAGCGGCATAGTGCGATAGATGTGCAATTTTTGATACAATTATGAAACTTTCCATATAAGTTGTACTCCTTGTGACATAATTTTTTGGATATAGAGTCATCACATATTTGACCTTTGGTGACCTTTACAGCCATTTTTGTATTGAAAATTCATCATTTTTGTTTTTATCCCCCTGAGGCATCATTTTGCATAATTTCAAAATAAAGGTGCTGCTAAAACGAACTACTCGGATTTTATTTGAAGTCAATAGGTGATTGCATTCCAAAGTTATGATCATTTATATTAACCATGAAATTCTATGAATTACTTGCCCATTGGTAATTTACACCCCAAGGGCAAAGAATTTTATGACATACAAAAATGATCATAACTTGGTAGTGGAAAGAGGTACGAACTTCAAACAAAAGTCAATATAGTTGTTGGATCAACACCTTTAGTTTGATACTATGTTTTAACAGTGTAAAATAATGCCTCAGGGAGATAAAGACAAAAAATGATAAGTTTTCAATGAAAAAATGGCTCTAAAGGTCACCAAAGGTCAAATCTGTGATGGATCTATATTAAAAAACATATGTCACAAGGAGCACAATTTGTGTGGAAACTTTCATAATTGTACACAAAGTACACGAAATACCCATTTTTTGGTGCTATGCCGCTCTACCATAATAAGATTTTAATATTATACTTCTATTTTGCAAAAATGCATACTGCATCAAATGGAAAGAATGGCACTGGCAAGACATAATGTACACCACAACTATCAATTACCGGAAAATGTTATTGCCACTTTGCTTCATTATCAGCTTTGTTCCGCCTGTTATACAGCGTTACAAATGAAGATGGGTACAAGAAACACCTCTGCAATCAATCCAGCCACTACAGAAATTGTGGCTCCCAACTATCAATTACTGGGAAGAGAAAACAACTATTTACCTATTTTCAAGTATATTCTATATAAAGTTGTACAAACATATGAGGAACTACGTACACTGCAATCGATTCAGTAACTACAGAAATTATGTATGGTTCTCATGACAGCCAGCTGCACCAAAGCCACCATGCATTACTGTGAGTCAAGACCTTTGAGGTGATGGAGTTGCTATTGACAAAAATTAAGGCATGTCTCTGACCATAGCAACATCAGAAATCCAGCCCGTAGCATAACTATAGTCATTGCTTGGCAAGGAATCAGTCAGTTAGTAGAACATTCAGTTAAATAGGAAACTTTTTAAAATTTCATAGAAGTTTTTTGAATGAATTTCAGGTGACTCTATATACAAGGAATTTTTGGGCTTGGCTATTCCTAATCAATCCGTCAAGCTGTTATTAAGGACAAGTTGATTATTCAATAGTTATACCATGGCCGTGAGGGATTTTCCTGATATATATGCCCAAGTCTGAGGGCTGCAGGATTGAGGGCACAGGCATATATGTCACGCAAATCCCGAGTGGCCATGGTATAAGTAATATATACCACTCTGGTATGCTCACCTAATAGGTGAAGGAAGACAAGCCTGTATGCACCACATTACTTTTATACAGAGGTTTGCAAACATCGATTGTGGGTTTAAATTGTGGGCATAAAAAAGAAATGATTGTGGATTTCACTGGTTGTAGTGATACCACTATAAACCAAATAACCACTTTGTGGATGAATAAAGTAACCTAAGGTGCTAAAATAAACACTTAGACATATAGCTAGGTTGTGAATGTGTTTGGGCATCTTTTCATGTAGTTGAAATGTACTCTGTAGAAAAACAATCCCCACATTGCAAAAATGATTATTTAGTGATGCTTAGTAACTGAACTATGCAATGCTGATTCACTCAATTCTTTTTGCTTCACAACAATGCCCCTAGCTAAACCAACATGTTTAACTCAAACCCACAATGCAAAAGTTTAAGCAGCTCTATTTCAAATCCACAATGCAAAACTTTAAGCAGCTCTACTTAAATAATCAAAGGGAACTGATGCTTTGTAACTGCCTCAGCATCAAAGGCAGTTGTGGTCAGGGCAATATCTAGATATATATCGCCCTGTAATCAGGGCAATATGTGATATATAATCCTGTGGTTTCCTTTGATCTGAGGTGTCAAAAGTGGTATATTGGTGATATTTTTTGGCCAAACCTCCATGATCCCTATTATATAGTACTGCATGATTTTACAATGGTTCTTATGATCCTTACAGATACTACTGATCATCAAGTAGACCCTACAACTATTACACTTACTCCCATGATGATCCGTACCTTTATATGTGATATTAGTTATGCTTAGTTAACTGTATTGCACTATGCCGTACGCAAGGAAATTTTGATGTAAGAAAAATTTAACAAATTCAGACTTCAGCAGATTTGACAAATAAAATGTTGACGAAAATCAAGAAATTGTAGGCAAAACCTGTACTTTTAAGCGCGCTTATAAACATTTGAGGAATTTAAACCGATTTGTCAAATTCGTCAAAAGTTTTTGACGTCAAAATTTCCTTGCGTACGGTAGGACACACACAGTATTATTCACATAATACAATATATACGCCGGTACATGATTGTGCAATTATGAGCATTTGAGTCAATATGCATAATTAGAGTAGCAATCTGTCTAATACTGCAAATATAGAATATCTGCCAGCATGCTGCCAGTAAGACATCAGCACATAGTGCCAGCACAATTTCAAGATGAAGTGGCAAAAAATAATTAACAATATTGTACCATGGAGTTTTCAGCTTCACTTTGCAGCTTAGTTATGCTAAAGTAATAGGTGGGTGACCTAACATACGTAGCTATACAAGTAACGTTTTGTAGCTAGTATAGTCCAATTAGAATTATTTGCAAATAAAACAATGTCAGAAAGAAAATTTTCTTAAGCCTGTGAATTTAAAGTAGAAATGAAAGCCAGATAGTAGTCACTGGCACGCACTGTTGCAGTAAAGAGGAGCTAGTGCTTGAAACATCAACAACATACTCTTGGAACTTCTTAGTTGTTATAGTCATTTATGTGGCCTGGGCTACAAGATGGGGGTACCCCCATCATCCCAGGACTGGGGAGAGTTTGCCTCTCTGCCCACTGTTTAAGTGTTTTATATTATTATCTTTGTGGTTGTATAGCTTATAATTACATTTAGTTTATTTACCAACAAGTTGATGGTAAGCCCATACATCGTGCAAAGAAATATGATCTATGCAAAAGCCAGGCACAGTAGTACGATCTTTCGAGAGCATAAATAGGAAATTTAGCTAGCTATCAGGCTAGTTTTTTACTTATTCATCTCTAAAATAAAGTGGGCCACATTATCAGCTACATGCAAACTATGATTGGCTCTTAATTTTTTTCCCTTATAGTAGTCAGACTGGATATGTAATTAGTTTTGTACTAACCAGCAGTGTTGGGCAAGTTACTTTGTAAAAGTAACTAGTTACATATTACATATTACTTGCAACTGAACTATTTAGTTACAGTTACATATTACCCATAAAATAAAGTAACTGTAATAATATTACATATTATATTACTTTGTGTCCACAGCCTTAAGCTGTCACGTGTGAAACTACCACCTTATCACGTGACATGATTGCGTTGTTGGACAATATGCAAATTTTGGTTATAAGTAAGAAGCTGGTGAATAAGCTTCATTCAGTAGGCCTCGTTACTTCGTTGTGGCTAGCCGTTACTCTGAGGATAACTAACGAGATTAGTAACTTCGTTACTTGTAGTAATAATATTACGTAATATTAGACTCGTTATAGTAACTATATTACTTAGGTAACGCGTTATATTTGTAAGTAAAGTAGCTTGCGTTATATTACCTGTTTTTATAGCGTATTTCGTTATATTACTTTGTTACCACAAAAGTAATAATATTACGTAACGCGTTACATAAGTAACGCGTTACTCCCAACACTGCTAACCAGCTAGTAGAATCATAGATGATAGACACCACTACTATGGTAGAATCATAGATAATAGACACCACTACTATGGTAGAATCCTAGTAGAATGAATCTATGCTATGATGCACTATAATAAACAGGCGCACGCGCTTACAGCTATCTAGGGAGGGTGCGCGTTCAATTAATGTCAACGACTCTAAAATTAATAGTGGGTAACGCTATATTCACCCAACTTGATGTGGCGCCTCAAAATAATAACGCACTTTGTAAGCGCTTAGTCATTAGAGTGCTCCTTTAATACACTACGCTGCAGCGCTGGATGTCAGGGGGGTGTATTATCTATGATGCCAGCATAGACTACTTCGGACTTCGCTAGAGATGGTAAGCAGGGTATACCAACATATATGACAGTAGTTTCGTGAGTTGCTAGATACACTACACTGTAAACCAGAAAGTAAAATACGAGTGGGAGGGGGGGAGAAGGAATGCAAGGTGCTGACCCGTAGTAATATGGTAGATCTGTAGCTGCAGTCAAAGGCTAAGGCTGCTAAGTTTGTGCTACAGTCAAGGATGAAGTCTGAAACCCACAATTGAAAAGTGCTTACTTGAAGTTCCACATTGGGGAAAATTTTGACTGGACAATAGTCTGATGGCAGTTGCAGATATTCCTGTGTCTATGTGACACCCCTGTTAGGAAATGTTCTATAAAGTGTGTATGCTAGAATGCAACCTTGCTAATACAATGGAGCGTAAATACTAACTCACTATTACAATGTGGTCTTTGTATGGGAAGCAGTGACTAAACTGAGGCATATACTTCATGACTTCATTAATAAGACCATCACATTGTAGTGATTGCACTGTAGGTCCAGAAGGTAGCTAAGATGCACATTAGCAAGACCACGTAATTGTATCCTGGTGGTTCCCGATACAAGGAACTAGGGCTGAAATGATCATGGATTTTTAGTATTCGAGTACTCTCTAGCATTAATGATCGAGTAATCACGAATACTTACCATACCTATATTGAAGCATATCATATGCAGTTTAAAGCTTTTAAGTAACAGCGATGATAAATACGCTGTATTAAAGTACCCAGTAAATGTTCCTGACAACCAAAATGCTTCAATCAAACTCCTCACCGTCACTGCCAGATAACAAATGCATCATGTGAGCTCATTAATATTGGATCACATGATCTCAACGAGTACTCCAATACCAATTTTACTATCAAAATTCTAATATCCTTAATTAGTACTCATTTATTTATTTTAGCCATACAATGAACTGTGCAACTACCTTCTTCATACAACATGCATTATATGTGGAGCATTGCAAATGCAAGTAAAGTGTACGTATATAGTACACTACAATTTCCTTACATCAAATTAAGCAAGAGTTCGTAATATAATTATACTGAGGAGAGTATTCTACTCTCGTATACACCTGTAGAAAGACATATCACGATGGTACTGTGTCTTTTTGTAATTAATATTGATTGTACGCATGCCAGCAATGTCACTAGCAACTAAACTAACTCAAGCTCCTCAGTGTTTCTCACCAAACTACAAGTGTACCTTCTTGTCATGGGTTTAGACAATTGCTTATATATAGGCATTTGTTGCTTGACCATTCACAGCTGTCTTGAGCGACACAGTACTTTATGGGTTCTTGTATGTCACAAACCACACTTACTGTAGTCGTTACATCATCACTTTAAAATATGCTCTTCTACAGGGGTATATGAGAGTAGGACACTCCTCAATAATTATGTTATAAACTCTTGCATTACGTAAGTCACTTACCATATATTAAAAGAAGCAAAGTATGACTATGTGAGGTGGTCTTATTGTGGTCATGAAGTACACCTTAGCTACAGTATGTTTGGAACCAGCATGGTCACTATAATTTGTGTGTGTGTATGTGTGTGTGTGCTTAGCGGTTTTGAGGTCGTTGTGGAAGTTTGGATTCCACGACCTCTCATTGTGAGACCTGGACAGTCCTCCTGTGGGTTACTAGCCCTGTCCCAGGAGGATTTTCCTGCACAAGGATCAAGTGTCTGAGGTGCACAGGCATCCCAGTGCTGGCTCACTGGGCGGCAATAGCTGTGTTAGTACGGCTGCCGAAGACTTTGCTTTTTTTGCTTTTTGTGTGTGCATCTATGTATATGTACAAATTTATTTTCTTATAGAATAATTTCTTTGGTGACCAAGTTGTCACAGATGATAACATGCTCAATATGGAGTCCCCACAATTCATCACACTACAGTGGACCAGAGATGGGACAGTACTCAGTAAGACTGGAACACTCTAAGGGTCTGTGCTACTGGATCATACTGCTGTGCTGTGAATGGCATCAACGTCCATTATGCTTATATTGATGTGCAAGGTGAGTAGTGTAACTTCACAAGTACCTCAGTAGCAGTGTACATATAAGAGTCTAAAATGCAAATATTTTTCCTGCTCCTAGCTGCCATGCCCATAAAAGTATGCACACAGATGTTTACAGTATTGCCCCCCCCCAGGGGCAGAGACAGCTATCAAAAAGTAGGGGGGGGGGGGCTCCAGAGGCGGATTTATAGGATTTTGCTAGTGGGGGGGGGGCACACTGGTAGAAATGACTTCACAGTGTGCAGAGCACACTTGGCGAAGTGCAAAGCACGAGCTATCTAGGGGGGTCTGGGGGCATGCCCCCCCAGGAAATTTTGAGAAATTAGTACTCTGAGATTGAATTTGGTGGCAAGTTTTCACTTACTCTAGCTGTATTTGATATTCCATCTTTTACCCATCCATACTCTGTGAAAGATGTTTGCCTTTTCGCCATGCCATCTGTGGAGCAGGTACTAAACTATGACGTCACATGATGCGAAGGGCACTTGATTATAGAAGTTTTGGTCGAGCAAGTCAATGTGTCTTGGATTAGGCATAGTTTAAACATAAGTTCAGCTATAATTTTATTCGTTGTAATGTTGCTTTTGCTGTTCATAATGCATCTGTATTGTGAGATATGGGGGAGCTTAGCTCTCCTATATTTCCACCCCCCCCTTATTCTGACAAAACTGTATTTTTCCCTCCCTTAAGTCATTTTCTAAATGAAGGCCTGACTACTCATGTCAGGGGTGAAGAACAGCACTCTGGGAGAGGGGATACAGTCATGGTATCTTTGTACACAAATGACACATATTTGTCCATAACGATTAAACAGGTTTCATTGTAATTTATTTAACCCCATACAATTCTGTATGAAATGTGTAGTGCGGTTGTGTATACCTGCATGTATGGTTTATCTGGACACTGGTGATTACCCAATTCATGCCCCAAACTGCACACATGATTGTCTTCACAGCATGCAGGGATGAAAGCATAGGCTATTTCATTACAATAATATCTCACGTGCATATATACATGACCACAGTTCATACAAAATCACAAGAAGTATTGAACCTAGGCCTGATAATCTTTTGTGCTTATTTGCATTTCAGCAAATACTTCAATAACCCTATGAGGATATAAATACTTCATGTTTTTGTACTCCATACTGAGGCATTTTTATTTCCAGTGTCATATCTAAATTCATTATGCAATCTGCCCTATAGTGTGAAAGTTTAACATCCGAAATTTTGACTACTTTGATTATTTTTGTTCAACATGCTCAATCATCCAATATGTCAAACTTTCCATTGTCAATATTAGCACTACATATATGGTATGTCAGTGTCATCATGTATTGAATGTCACAACTGTAACAACATAACCATTTTATTTTTACTCTGTTTACATTGCTACGTACGTCAAACTGTGGGTGAATTTTTACTGTAATTCTTTACTTTTTTATCACAGCAAAGATGTTATGAGCTTGATGGAGTTGAATCAATAGCTGATAATTAAAGAGAACTTTGAGAACTGGTGTTACGTACACTGCTACTTTGTACTCCATCCATTAAGAGACAACATAAGAAGTCATGCTACAGGGACTGCTACATACATCAGTAAATCTGTACTCTACTAGCCACTGCGTACTGCTACCTCAAGACTGTACAGTCCTATATACATGCGTACGTACAATGAACTGAAATTTAAGTTGCTATATTTTTTAACAGTCTGAATGCATAAATGCACCAACATGACCAAATTTTGATCACATACATAGCTGTTGGTTTGTCCAAAAATCTCAATAAGGAGCTTATTTTGTGTCCTACAGATTACACTACTAATGAGGTTTCTCTGTATTGGGTATACAACCCAACCCGATGTGTAGCAATTGGTTATTATTCAGTTTTAGTTACCACAAAGACTATTTAGTGATGAACTCAGGCACTTAGAAGTAAAGGTTCCAGTACTTACATGCCATACCTCGATCTGGTAAATAAGGATTTTAGAAAATACCATATAGTGTTTTTCTGAGGGGGAAAATTTTTACGAATTTGTGGATCGGCAGCTATCCTGCCTATCCACGAAAATTTCCCCCCTCGAACTTCACAAAATAGCATTACTGCATCCTGCAGAAGCAAAAATTTCCCCCCTCAAAATTTTTGAGGGTGACGATTTGCAAAATATTTCAGCTATGATATCAATATGTAGTTATATTTTAAAGTACATGGTGAAACTTGTCAACCAGTGAATTCCTTGCTCTAATCAGTTGAGTCAATCAATTCACTCTGATCATCTTACAATACAGTTGTGTTGTTGCCACTTTTGAATGATATGATGACATCAAAACGACTATTGACAGTTTTCATAGTACAAATTCAAAGTCATTGGGTTTTAGCAAGGAATAAATTGATGTAGTTCTGGAAACGCTGGGTATTGTAGATCCGATTTTGACTCACTTAGTGGATGGATCATGTTGTGTCTGGTGTTCTCAAATAGTTGGTAAGGAGTGGACAGTCCTATAACAACAATTGCCATCAGGCTTCATAGCTACAACTCTCCTGTCAGCTTCACTTAAGAATTTGTGAAGAATAGTCACTAGTAATTGCTGTTGGAAAAATCTAACAGCTAAACCAATGTATTCTAGGCTAACCTTAGGTAGCTGATCCACAGGCTTGTCACCTATAAACAGATTTACAGTAAACTATACATAGCAAATTCAACTGTACTTTTACTGCATGACTTTTTCACATTGGCAGTGAATGCATCACCAGAGTGTTATTCAGTATTGTACTTCATGTCTGATACAATATTGTTCTTTCATCAAGGAGAATACTAAAATTGGTTCAAATGTCACTAATACACTAATATTTCACTCGTACAATACTGAAAACACACACACACACATGTGCAACGTATGTGAAGTACGTATTTACATATCAAAAGAATACAATAAAACAGATAGGTTGAATAAACAGCTGTCTATTTTTGGTGACAGCAAGTAACATTCAGCAATTCACAAACCATATCATGTGGTAACCATTTAACCATACAGTATAGTGGGTTATTATTAGTGTTGTGCGAATATTTTGTATATCACCTATCATGATTATTGCAAACTTTTTTATCACGATACGATAAATTATCATGATATAAAAATCTGCATGAAGGCATGGTGATAAATTACTACAATGAGATTTTAGCACTTGAACCTATGTGAAAAGTAACAATAGAATTCTACAAAATCCCACCTAACCTCCTGGAAGTCTCTATAAACTCTGCTGTACTGTCTTAAATATCATTATCAGTAAACTTTGTGTAAAAAGTGGTGCATCGTTATGCATCACGATATAATTTTATCATAATTCATGATATAGAAATTTATCGTGATATGCAATATTATCGATATATTGCACATCACTAGTTATTTTCAAGGGGAAAATTTTGTGGATTGGCAGCTATCCATGAAAAATTTCCTAGTTAAGGGGCACCCAGGTGGTTTTTGAATAACTGAGGCCACTGTACAGTATTGTCCAGATAAGATTGAAATGCTGTACATAATTTGTGTTACTGTATTGAAGGTTTTTTTCTAGGGGGAGATTGCACCATCCAAAATTTCAAGGGGGAAGATTTTCACTGCTGCAGGATACATTAAGTAATATAGACTTTTCACACAACAAATGTGTAGTCATCTGAATACAAAGTGGTCCCCATTCCTGGGAGTTTGGGGTCCTACTGTACGTATATTCAATAGAGCAAATACATTAACCCAATAGTTGATCTATGCACACACCACTGAAGTTCAATTTTCACCTTGAAATACACTATGTACACCACAGAAATGCTGCCACTGATTTGCTCTGGCTGCTTTTTATGAGCTAGAAATGATCTGACACCTTGAACTGCTACTGGCCAGCTGGAACACGAGGCTAGAAACGTAGACACCATTGCACAGTTGCCCAGTTGTTTTATACATACTTTTCTTTCACTTTCAGTGGCACAGTTGGGCTTGAGACCAGTCTATATGACATACTTGGCCATATATTCTATTCATATACCAATTGCCACCCCATAGTGATATGCTTGTGTTAAAGATAATACCATTGTGAATACTTCAGCTCAAAATCACAAAATTATGGCTACGTCAGTAGCTAACTGGCCGTGAACTAAACACTATGATTGGCTGCATCCATGGTTAAAATTTCAAATTCAGAGCTTTTGGCCATCACAAGTTAAAACTTTTGAAATTGTGTATCTCACAATCTATTCATGTGCGTAGATCAATGGTTTTCACACAAATACAATAAAGTTAAAGGGGCTAAACTTTTTCACACCAAAGAGTATTACAGTAAGATAGATTACAAGGAGGCATAGGTGTTATACTAAACTGTCACTTTTCTTAACTATATCTGTATTGCTGTATGATAACTGTCGTTCTCCAGACAAGACTACATAACTTTAAGACCCTTGGAATGATTTCGTTACACTACTCACCTTGCACATCAATATGAGCACAATGGACAATGATACCATTCACAGCACAGCAGTATGATCCAGTAGCACAGACCCTTAGAGTGTTCCAGTCTTACTGAGTACTGTCCCATCTCTGGTCCATTGTAGTGTGATGAATTGTGGGGACTCCATATTGAGCACGTTATCATCTGTGACAACTTGGTCACCAAAGAAATTATTCTATAAGAAAATAAATTTGTACATATACATAGATGCACACACAAAAAGCAAAAGAAGCAAAGTCTTTGGCAGCCGTACTAACACAGCTATTGCCGCCCAGTGAGCCAGCACTGGGATGCCTGTGCACCTCAGACACTTGATCCTTGTGCAGGAAAATCCTCCTGGGACAGGGCTAGTAACCCACAGGAGGACTGTCCAGGTCTCACAATGAGAGGTCGTGGAATCCAAACTTCCACAACGACCTCAAAACCGCTAAGCACACACACACACATACACACACACAAATTATAGTGACCATGCTGGTTCCAAACATACTGTAGCTAAGGTGTACTTCATGACCACAATAAGACCACCTCACATAGTCATACTTTGCTTCTTTTAATATATGGTAAGTGACTTACGTAATGCAAGAGTTTATAACATAATTATTGAGGAGGAGTGTCCTACTCTCATATACCCCTGTAGAAGAGCATATTTTAAAGTGATGATGTAACGACTACAGTAAGTGTGGTTTGTGACATACAAGAACCCATAAAGTACTGTGTCGCTCAAGACAGCTGTGAATGGTCAAGCAACAAATGCCTATATATAAGCAATTGTCTAAACCCATGACAAGAAGGTACACTTGTAGTTTGGTGAGAAACACTGAGGAGCTTGAGTTAGTTTAGTTGCTAGTGACATTGCTGGCATGCGTACAATCAATATTAATTACAAAAAGACACAGTACCATCGTGATATGTCTTTCTACAGGTGTATACGAGAGTAGAATACTCTCCTCAGTATAATTATATTACGAACTCTTGCTTAATTTGATGTAAGGAAATTGTAGTGTACTATATACGTACACTTTACTTGCATTTGCAATGCTCCACATATAATGCATGTTGTATGAAGAAGGTAGTTGCACAGTTCATTGTATGGCTAAAATAAATAAATGAGTACTAATTAAGGATATTAGAATTTGGATAGTAAAATTGGTATTGGAGTACTCGTTGAGATCATGTGATCCAATATTAATGAGCTCACATGATGCATTTGTTATCTGGCAGTGACAGTGTGGAGTTTGATTGAAGCATTTTGGTTGTCAGGAACATTTACTGGGTACTTTAATATAGCGTATTTATCATCGCTGTTACTTAAAAGCTTTAAACTGCATATGATATGCTTCAATATAGGTATGGTAAGTATTCGTGATTACTCGATCATTAATGCTAGAGAGTACTCGAATACTAAAAATCCATGATCATTTCAGCCCTAGTTCCTTGTATCGGGAACCACCAGGATACAATTACGTGGTCTTGCTAATGTGCATCTTAGATACCTTCTGGACCTACAGTGCAATCACTACAATGTGATGGTCTTATTAATGAAGTCATGAAGTATATGCCTCAGTTTAGTCACTGCTTCCCATACAAAGACCACATTGTAATAGTGAGTTAGTAGTTACGCTCCATTGTATTAGCAAGGTTGCATTCTAGCATACACACTTTATAGAACATTTCCTAACAGGGGTGTCACATAGACACAGGAATATCTGCAACTGCCATCAGACTATTGTCCAGTCAAAATTTTCCCCAATGTGGAACTTCAAGTAAGCACTTTTCAATTGTGGGTTTCAGACTTCATCCTTGACTGTAGCACAAACTTAGCAGCCTTAGCCTTTGACTGCAGCTACAGATCTACCATATTACTACGGGTCAGCACCTTGCATTCCTTCTCCCCCCCTCCCACTCGTATTTTACTTTCTGGTTTACAGTGTAGTGTATCTAGCAACTCACGAAACTACTGTCATATATGTTAGTATACCCTGCTTACCATCTCTAGCGAAGTCCGAAGTAGTCTATGCTGGCATCGTAGATAATACACCCCCCTGACATCCAGCGCTGCAGCGTAGCAGGCGTAGTGTATTAAAGGAGCACTCTAATGACTAAGCGCTTACAAAGTGCGTTATTATTTTGAGGCGCCACATCAAGTTGGGGGAATATAGCGTTACCCATTAATAGTGACTACCCGGGTAAGTCCCAGTAAGTCGACAAAGCCGTGGCTAATGCTTCGACGAATGTAGCTTAGTAGACTTACTAGTACTACGAAGTAGTCTTCGCCAGGATTCGAGATCGGCAGTCAGTGAGCCTGCCGGACTATGGCCCAACTTCCTGTGTATCATTCCTCTGGTGGCAAGCCTCAGTTTCCTGCCAGTACAAGAAGATTTAACTGGAGGGGGAGACATCTACTACTCGCGGTTCTAGCAGTGTTTGTGATTGTTTTCCTTGGATGTGTGTATTACTTACCAGAGGTCATGCCAGATCAGCAGGAACTGATGATAGAGTTGGTGACCATTTGGATATGAAATATGTGCCATCTGTGAACTCTGATAACACATTTGATAATACCATAGATAGCAAACAAGCTGTCAAAGTAGACAATACAAAGGTCGGAAATCCTGTTGATGAAGTGGAGATGCGACAGGAAGAAGTTGAAAGTGATAGAGAAGATCCTGATGATCATCAGATTGAAGAGGAGCAAACTAATGTTGATTTACCAGATGAGAGGAAATATGAGCCTATTGATCCAGGAAATTCTGATCCCATCTCCACTAAACAAAGAGAAAAGGTCAAAGAAATAATGTTACATTCTTGGAATACTAATGTCAAGTATGCTTGGGGACAGAATGAGCTAAAGCCCCTTTCCAAGTCAGGCCATTCAGCTGGCATTTTTGGACAGAGTGCCCTTGGTGCTACGATAATTGATGGTGCCGATACTCTCTATATTATGGGACTGCATAATGAATACAAGATGGCACGCGAGTGGATAGCTCATTCTTTTGACTTCAAATCAGCATCCACTGATGTTTCAGTGTTTGAAATAAATATTAGGTTTGTCGGTGGACTCTTGAGCCTATATGCTTTGACCAAAGATGAGATATACAAAATTAAAGCTGTACAAATTGTTGATAAGCTGTTGCCAGCATTTAATACCCCCACTGGGATACCCAATGACATTCTAAATTTAAAGACAGGAAGCTCACGTAATTGGGGGTGGGCATCTGGGGGCTGTTCTATCTTGGCAGAATTTGGAACTTTTCATCTTGAATTTCAGTACTTATCTAACATCAGTCCATTATACTTGCAGAAAGTGCAACGTATTCGTCAAGTGTTACAAGATGTTGAGAAACGTGATGGACTATATTACAATTACTTAAATCCCCGTACAGGAAACTGGGGTTCAAGGCATGTTTCAATGGGGGCACTAGGGGATAGTTTCTTTGAGTACTTGCTAAAATCTTGGATCGGCACCAGTGAAAAAGATGTACAGGCTAAAGAAATGTACTTCACAACTATTAAAGCAATTGAACGTGTAATGCTCAAAAAGTCGGCTAATGGGTTGGCTTACATTGGTAACTATAAGAATGGTCGGATTGAACCTGGCATGGACCATTTTGCTTGTTTTGCAGGTGGGATGTTTGCTTTGTCATCACTACATATTACTAATCCTGAGGAAAGGAAACACCATTATCAAATTGGTGCTGATCTTACCAACACCTGTCATGAGTCATACATCAGTACAGCTACACATATTGGCCCTGATACATTCTCATTTGGGTCAGATAAAACAATGGCAATAATAGGGAAAAGTAAGGGTTACTTTATGAGACCAGAAACAGTAGAAAGTTATTTTATCCTCTGGAGAATTATGCATGATAACAAATATCGTGAATGGGCGTGGGATGCAATACAGGCCATAGACAAATATTGCCGAGTTGAAACTGGCTTTTGTGGACTAAAGGATGTGTACGACCAGCGTTCACCAAAAGATGATGTGCAGCAGAGCTTTTTTCTAGCTGAGACACTCAAGTATTTATATTTGATATTTTGTGACGACTCGTTGATAAGTCTTGACAAGTGGGTATTCAATACTGAGGCTCATCCACTACCTATTCTACCAGATGTTCCCAAAGTTACGGAGAAATAAACAACATGGTATTATGGTAGCAATGAACATTTTTAAAGAATTTATTTTGCTATTAAACAGGTTTATATAATTAATATGTGAAAACATACAAATTTGTAGAATTAAGCTGGAGAATGTGTTAATATTGACATTGCCTGTTTCTATTCAACTGAACTACAAAAGTAGTGATAAAAATTATACACTGCACCTCAACTACAGAAAGTAAAATTATTATAAAATTTTCAGAGCAGGTTCTTTATTATAGAATGCACTTCAATAGTTACGGTCTTAGGATTCAACTAAACTATAAGGAATTTATTGTAATATCATTCAAATGACACCATAATCCAGACCTTGACGAATGCATGCAATTCATGATAAATCCCAAAACATTTGAGAGCACTGGAGTACTGTGAACTCTCCATCTCCAAACTCCATGATTATTTATTTTAAAATGCTTTTTGATAAACCTACAATTTAAAACACATTCCATACATTAAATTATGGAAGCAACTTTTTACCTTATATGCTACACAGCCACTGGATGTCCACCTTTTTAGTAGGCTACACAAAATTTGTATGCAGAGGTTTTTGCAAAGGCATATAGCAATATAGGGTCTTATTAACTGGATGGATTGATTGGCTCTAGTGTAATATTAGCTGGTTGAAGAATTTTGCTTTTATTTTCTGTCTCACAAATATAAAGGTATTTTACAACTTGGTGTGTTTCTTTATATACCATCATTTAAAGGAAATAAACCAACTGGGTTATACTGGTACCGTATATTAGGGATAATGGAGATTTGGGTTTTCTGTTCAAAAAAACCACCCAGCTTCACAAGACCATCCTGACGCTTTTGCAGTATTGGTTAGGTGTAACCAAACTACATCATACATTACGATAGTATCATACAGTATGGTAGTACTGTATCATACAGTATGATAGTATCATACAGTACGATAGCATCATACAGAATGATAGTACTGTATATTAGGGACATCAAAGGTATGGGGGCGATCCGTGATATAATATAACCCAAAAACATGCCACAATTTTTCCTCACGATGACATGACAGTATTGGTTGGGTAAAACCAAGCCCAAAAGTGTCTTCAGATTGACCCGAAACGTTTGCAACAAGTTGCTACAGAATTTTTTTTTTTAATTATTCAACAGAATTTTCTGCCTGCCTGCCTGCCTGCCTGCCTGCCTGCCTGCCTGCCTGCCTGCCTGCCTGCCTGCCTGCCTGCCTGCCTGCCTGCCTGCCTGCCTGCCTGCCTGCCTGCCTGCCTGCCTGCCTGCCTGCCTGCCTGCCTGCCTGCCTGCCTGCCTGCCTGCCTGCCTGCCTGCCTGCCTGCCTGCCTGCCTGCCTGCCTGCCTGCCTGCCTGCCTGCCTGCCTGCCTGCCTGCCTGCCTGCCTGCCTGCCTGCCTGCCTGCCTGCCTGCCTGCCTGCCTGCCTGCCTGCCTGCCTGCCTGCCTGCCTGCCTGCCTGCCTGCCTGCCTGCCTGCCTGCCTGCCTGCCTGCCTGCCTGCCTGCCTGCCTGCCTGCCTGCCTGCCTGCCTGCCTGCCTGCCTGCCTGCCTGCCTGCCTGCCTGCCTGCCTGCCTGCCTGCCTGCCTGCCTGCCTGCCTGCCTGCCTGCCTGCCTGCCTGCCTGCCTGCCTGCCTGCCTGCCTGCCTGCCTGCCTGCCTGCCTGCCTGCCTGCCTGCCTGCCTGCCTGCCTGCCTGCCTGCCTGCCTGCCTGCCTGCCTGCCTGCCTGCCTGCCTGCCTGCCTGCCTGCCTGCCTGCCTGCCTGCCTGCCTGCCTGCCTGCCTGCCTGCCTGCCTGCCTGCCTGCCTGCCTGCCTGCCTGCCTGCCTGCCTGCCTGCCTGCCTGCCTGCCTGCCTGCCTGCCTGCCTGCCTGCCTGCCTGCCTGCCTGCCTGCCTGCCTGCCTGCCTGCCTGCCTGCCTGCCTGCCTGCCTGCCTGCCTGCCTGCCTGCCTGCCTGCCTGCCTGCCTGCCTGCCTGCCTGCCTGCCTGCCTGCCTGCCTGCCTGCCTGCCTGCCTGCCTGCCTGCCTGCCTGCCTGCCTGCCTGCCTGCCTGCCTGCCTGCCTGCCTGCCTGCCTGCCTGCCTGCCTGCCTGCCTGCCTGCCTGCCTGCCTGCCTGCCTGCCTGCCTGCCTGCCTGCCTGCCTGCCTGCCTGCCTGACACCTTCAGTCAAGCATAGCGGAAAAGTGGCTACAGCTACAGCCCTAATTTTTTTGCAGAAACGTTTCTAGTTCGCTTAAGAAAAAACCTTTTGTATATTGATAAGCATACAATGCTTGTGCTATTGTCTTACCTTTTATCCTTCTTTACCATGGCCATCAGTCAAGTTCTGCCGCTGAGTGTTAATAGACTATTAGTTAGTATAGTCTAGAGTGTTAGATGTTAGTTATTTGTCGCCGGTTGCACCAAAAACACACGTGTACATTACTTGCTGTTGATATAGATCAGAGAGAGCAACTCACAGCAAACTACATAAATTTATCCCTATAAAGCAACTCTTACACCACAAGGATCCTGGTGTTATTTTCTCCTACAATCTCAATTGGGCAGACCACTATAAAACTATCGCTACTAAAGCATATCAGATTCTAGGCTTGATCAGATGTACGTTTAGGGTCAATTGTATAGAAGCTAAAAACAACTCTACATTTCCTTGGTTAGATCGCAAATAATGTACTGCTCACAAATATGGAGACCTCAACTAATAAGAGATATAACTACCCTGGAACGTGTGCAGCGTAGAGCTACTAAATTCATACTGAATGACTACTCGTCATCTTATAAATCAAGGCTACAACAACTAAATTTATTACCGTTAATGTACATCTATATGAACCGAATGATTTAATGTTTCTGATCAAATCCTTGAACACACCAACGGACAACTTTGACATCAGAAATTTTATCTCTTTTAACACCAACAACACTAGATCTGGAAGTCACTTAAAACTATGCCATCCTAGGACAGTATCCGCCACTCATCATCATTTCTATTTCAATTGAATTGTAATCATCTATCTACCTATTATAAACTTATCTTTACCACCTTATGTCATCAAACAAAAGCTCACAAAACATCTATGGGACCATTTTACAGTTAATTTCAACTCTGATCAATCCTGTTCATTTCATTTCTTATGTCGATGCCACCGATGCTCAAGACAACCAATCTCCACCAATTTTCTCCCTATTTAATGTACAAATTAGTAATAAGTACATATATTACTCTACATATAGTTAAGTAATTGTAATGTAGTTAATTATAATTAATGTATAGCTGTACATTTCTGGCTGTGGGCACAGATTGCCCACAGACCTTTGATGCAGGTTCTCCTGCTTCAAAAACATTATAAATAAATATAGCAATGTGTAAGTCTTTGTTTAGTAACAATGTTAAACCGAGTCGGGTCGTCCAGGTCCTACTTTACAGATTATTCGGGTCTGACCCCACGTGCTAAATTAAAAGTGGACGTGTTACTACACGTCATAGCGTAGCTCTGCTTCTTTCGTGAGCCACGCCCTCTTACGTAAATTACAGTCTGTAGACATGGTAGCCACGTCCATTCATCAGTGTGTAGGTATGCACGAATCCACGCCCACTTACGTAAATTACTATCTCTGTAGACATATGGTAGCCACGCCCATTCATCAGTCCGTAGGTATGCACGAATCCACGTCCATTATTGTCTGCAGGCTTATGTAGAGCCACGCCCACTGATCAGTTGTTATTGTATGTGTCATAATCTAGTATAATAGTGCTGTGAGTAACTCAGCAGATATTTAGTGGTCATGAGCTTGCAAATAAACTTCATAAACAAGTATAAGAAAAAATTTGGAATTTTAAATTAGATTAGGGACAGTGTATAGTACTGCAATAAAAAGTACTGAAACAAGCTGGATCGGAGTAGTACGTAATGTCCAAATACTGTAAAACAATAAGAAGTGAATATCCCTACTGTGCTACCTACACCTGTGGATATACTAGTGGACATTTAATCCCTAAATAGTGGCGGATCTAGGATTTTTAAAAGGGGGTTTCTGAAAGTTGATATAGCTGAATAAGGCATCTGATGACATTTCTCCAGTAAATTTTGAGAGTTTAGAAGCTCTGAGATCGGATTTTAGGCTACTTTTAGTTAGTAATTACAATAAATCCAATGCTTTAAATTATAAATACTATAGCTAACTATTGGGCAAAGATGGTGACTATATGCTGTAGCTTTGATTGCTCTATTAGAGTAGTTACTTGACTACTCTATTAGAGTATCTCGATCGTTTTTAATGCAGAGGAAGATGAAAAGTGAAGTGTTGCTGAAGGTTTCATAACTGTAAATGGTGTCAGTTAAGTGCAGCTGCATGCATGCTACTGAAATACAGTGGTATATAGTTGTTTGATGTGACAAATTGTCAGTACAACAACTTTTATGTAGTTTAGACTTCCACTGAGCTAAATTTAAAAGGGGGTTTCTGTCGAAACCCCAGAAACCCATCTAGATCCGCCACTGCTAAATCAGTCAAGGGTAGCTATTATTACAAGTATAAGAAAAAAATTGGAATTTTAAATTAGACTAGGGACAGTGTATAATTCTGCAATAAAAAGTACTGAAACAAGCTGGATCGGAGTAGTACGTAATGTCCAAATACTGTAAAACAATAAGAAGTGAATATCCCTACTGTGCTACACTCAATGCACAGTAGGGATATTCACTTCTTATTGTTTTACAGCATTTGGACATTACCATAGGCGGCGGAAAGGGGGGCTAGGAGGCTGAAGCCCCCCCTCAGAATGATATCACGCGAAATTATCCTTCTTGGAGTGCATGGGGCTGAAAACCGTGATTAAGATCGAGATACTCTAATAGAGCAGTCACTCTAATAAAGCAATCACAGTATTAGAGCAGTGTGTAGTGAGCTATGTAAGGATTTTTATGTAGTTTATTCGTAGCTGGTGAGGTGGGCAGCCATTGTCAAATGGTTGTGACCTTTTTTTTCTTTTTTTCTTATCAAACCAGAGACAATGTAGTACTTCAGTTCATTTTTTTTACCATAAGTCTGGATCCACCCCTGGTCAGCCCCCCCTCATATCAACTACTTCCTCCGCCCCTGGACATTACGTACTACTCCGATCCAGCTTGTTTCAGTACTTTTTATTGCAGCATTATACACTGTCCCTAATCTAATTTAAAATTCCAATTTTTTTCTTATAGCTACTTGTAATAATAGCTACCCTTGACTGATTTAGGGATTAAATGTCCACTAGTATATCCACAGGTGTAGACAACCTCCCACTTTTCTTTTTCTATGATCCCTAATCAGTGGCGTAGCCAGACTTTTCGCCATGCCTGGGCAATGGGTGGGCAAGCCATTTCCCATGCAACACACGTACACATGCCCATCTTCATATGGACATCAATATAACATTTTTAAAATGCATTAGACTATGTATCGTCCTACACTACTGTATGCAAGATGACTAATATCAACCTAATAGAAGCGAACGCCTAGCTAGCTATTGGCCTTCTAACATATTACATACATCTAGCTACATGTGTCTTAATACCAGACTACAAAGATTCTTGAATTAAAGCACGAGGCGCTCTATCACGTGATGACTATGCTCTGCCACTACAGTTGTTAGCCTAGAAAAGTGGAAACAAAAAGAAAAGAATTGCTGACTGAACAAGTACTCCATACCGTTTGAACTGAGCAGTATCCACACGGATAGATGGGTGCTAATTTCACAAATACCTCTAGACTGCTTTGCCTCCCGAGTTTTGACCACACCAATAGCTACCATGATTACTTAATCCAAATGTAAACCGTCCGGCCAACTATAGTGAAACCAATTCTTTGTCCTTCACTCCTTGCCACAATGCTGCGCGGTTTTTTGTAATCATGTGATCTTGCTTCTATTTATTGCCTCCTCTATTTGTGCACAATCAAGTTACTTGTAGGGAAAATCCCTTGGATAACCCCATCTCTGTTTAGGCGAAAATGGCACGGTGAGTGTTGTATAAGTTGTGCAGTGACTAGTTAAGTAAGTTAAACAAAATCTCGAGCTATCCAGCCCACGTCTTTATAATTACTGTAGGAGCTGATGGTGGGGCAAAGAAGTCTGATGCCCGGGCAATGCCCTGGCTTGCCCGGGTTTGGCTACGCCACTGTCCCTAATTCTCCGGAATATGCAAAATTTGTACAAAAATTTCTTGCACGAAAATGTTTATAAAAGATCGAACTACTCTAATAGAGCAGTCATTTACGTAAATCATACGAAAATATTTTACACGAAAATAAAGCGAATTATATCTGATAAATCTAATTAGAAATCCATTAATTCAATATTTAGAAATTCTAAAATTTGAAATCACCTACAAAAAGTTACATTCTTTACCCTCCATTCACGAGCTCTAAGTAGCTAAGAGAGTTTAATATTAATGGAAGATAATATTATAATGAAACCTGTTTTTTAAGGACACTTTGGGACCAACCAAAAATGTCCTGACTTTATAAAGGAGTCCTGATTTTATAAAGGAGTCCTGATTTTCCAGGTCAGTTTACATGCTAAGGGCCATTATCAAGTCCCCAGATTGCAGGTGTCTTCATTATTAACAGGTTCCACTGCATAGGCTAGGAACCCAGCCCAAGGTTCAGGTGAAGCCGAGGTTTCTAAGAACCAAGGGCTAAGGTTTCTAACCAACTTAGAACATGGTTCGGTGTTTAATGTTAACTGCATTATAGTAAAAATAAGCTTTAATAACTAGGTTTTAAGTACATTTTGCTAAAATTAATACTACGCTGTGAATTAATACTACGCGGTGAATGTGCTCGAAGTCTGACTAAATTACTCAGCAGATTACCAACTCAAGAAGGTTTCTGATATACTTGGAGGTTTCTTAGCGATATTAGAGACCTCAAAGATCAAACCATACTGCATGCCATAATTCTAATGAAGTTCATTTTGGGTATGACAAATATTGAGAACAATTTAATGCTGGAATCAAAGGTGCTCTTGCCAAGTCATCTGTCATCTAAAACATCTGTTGTTGATACTGTGACGTGTTGTTAACCTGTTATAATTATCCCACTGTTGTTACCTACTGTAATTACCCCATTGTAACCCATGCAGTTATAACCCATTGTAACCTGTTGTTACCCATTGTAACCTGTTTTTTACCTACTGTAACCTATTGTAACCCATTGTGACCTGTTGTCTTGTAACCCATTGTGTATATAACCTATCTTTACCTACTGTAACTTACCATAATCTGTTGTAACCTACTATGACTTCTTGTTAGCAAAAGCACAAAGTTGATAAATGACGCTGTGTAATAAATAATAGATTACTAAGAGAGCAATCATTTTGGCAGATGGAACTGGTATTTACAGCGATGCTTTATATCTGTATCTTAGATGTGAATTAATAATTTCACAAACTCATAGGCCATCTACACAATATTATTAGAGTATATGGCTACCTGCATTATATTTTAGGCAACCACAACTGAAAGATGCAATATTGAGTCATGTACATTAACATGTTATTGAGGTCACTGGAGCTGGTCCTGCAATAAAATGTTCCAGTAGATGTAAAATGATTGTTTTATGGTATTTAGACTACAAGCATACTACACTAGCACAGCACCAAAAAATGAGCACTTTGTGATGCAATTTAAGAAATTTTCCACATAAATTGTACTCCTAGTGACATATGTCTTTTGATATAGTGCCATCACGGATTTGACCTTTGGTGGTGACCTTTACAGCCATTTTTTATTGAAAATTAATCATTTTTGTCTTATCTCCCTGAAGCATTATTTTACATTGTTAAAACATGGTATCAAATTAAAGGTGCTGATCTAAGAACTATATTGACTTTTGTTTGAAGTTAGCATCTCATTCCACTACAAAGTTATGATCATTTTTATAAGTCATACAATTCTTTGTCCTTGGGATGTAAATTACTAAAGGGCAAGTAATTCATAGGATTTCATGGCTAATATAAATGATCATAACTTTGCATACAATCACCTATTGAAAGCTGAGTAGTTTGTTTTAGCAGCACCTTTAATTTGAAACCATATGCAAAATGATACCTTAGGGAGATAAAAACAAAAATGATGGATTTTCAATATAAAAATGGTTGTAAAGGTCACCAAAGGTCAAGTATGCGATGACACTATATATATCAAAAAAAGATATGTCACAAGGGGTAGTGTTCCCTTGTGTGTAGTATATAGTAGAGCGGCATAATGCGATAGTTGTGTACTCTTTGATACAATTACGAAACTTTCTGCCTTAAAAGTTGTACTCCTACATAACTACAGGGAAATTCATGTAGAGGTTGACAGTTATCATGGGTGGCTCTGGTAATTTTTGTGACTGGTTCCAAAGCCAAAATGTGTTATAGAGTTGATTTATTACTTTCTTTCTAGTTATTTGCTATACATGAGTGTTATTCACCCCTATAGCAATTGCAGTATTAATAGATAAATAAATAAACAAACAACAGGTTACAATGAGGTATTACAGATTATAGTGGGTACTTACTGTTAATTTTATGTTTCATATATGTGGGAGGACAGTTCATTATTCATTACAGTCTTACATACATCTGATTGTTTTATTAGAGTTATCTGAAGAAAGAAAGAACCATCATTATTAATGAAGAAACATGTAAATACACTACAATACTTAAGATGAGACCTCAGCCTCGTGCAACCATAACTAGACTTTATAAGGAGAACTGTGTGGGCACAGCAAGGTTAAGAAAATAACGTAAACTAAGGAAAAAACAAACTACAAAAATAGAAAATCTGTCACATAATCACAATACATAAACTAAGGTGTCCACTCACTGCAGTTTCGGGCCAAGAAATTTTTTTGCAAGCATCACAGCTGCAGGATATGTATGCATGTATAAACTGCATCATCAAGAGTGGAAGATTTGATGGTAACAGGTGGCTGAATGAAGTCAAAAAGTTGTTGAAATTCTGAATACAGCTAGTGGCCCGGCACATTAAAATTTCCACTGTCTCATAATCTGTAAACGATCAAATTTTGCAAGCAGTTATAATTAAGTATTCAGTCTTATTTTGTTTCCTAGGTCTAGCTGCTTGAATGTGATGATGTTCAGAATCCATGTCAGTTCCAGTAAGCATAGTGAATATTTCAGAATTGTAGACAACACGTACAATTATATGGTTTATAAGATGTGATCAACAGGTTTGATGGGACAGTTGCTTTTGGTCCTTCACTAACTTGTAAGCCTGGTAGGTCAGCGTACACATGGATATATGAACAACTGACAAACATATCCACAAGTCTAGAGACCAGAAGATGTAGAACCTGGTAATGTCAGTATGTATAGTAATGCCACAGGGCAGCCATGCACCATGGCAGTTGTAGTCCCCCGATGAGCCACATAAAGTAAATCTCACATCACACTATATGCACCATCTTCCTAAATTAAATTCAGTTGGTAATGTTCTCTATCAGAGTATCTCGATCTTTTATTTTTAACTTGTTGTTGAGAAGTGAAAGGGTTAAATTAATTGAAGTCCTTCTCCTGACATCAGGGTTGATCTTCAGCCCATTTAGCCTTCCTTTCTCTATGCCTAGCTATGATAACAAGCTCATTTATAGCTTCTATACAATCATTAAATATTGAGATGATGAATTATATAATAGTGAAAACTCATCATAGCAACCAAATTTAGGTGGTGAGACATAGCAACATGGGCGGAGATCTGAAACATAAAAGTGGCCTTAAGCAGGGTCATGAGGCCCAGCCTGATGGGGCCATGGTCCCCAATTTTTAATGGATATATCAAAAAGTTGAGGTGCTCTAATAGAGCAGTCAATCACTCCAATAGTATATAGCTGCTTACTTTTTTACAGTGACAATATTTGGCTGGCCAAAGTACTGTAAAACTAGGACACACCCCCAAATGGCATATCTGTATGGAATGTGTGTTTCAAACTTAAACTTGCTGCTTTCATTGTCAATGTTGTCCCCTATATACACTCTTTTAGCTTGTTCCACCTCCGCTGACTTAACAGACACAAACTTTTTTACATTCAAGCTGTAATTAATGTAAGTAGCTAAGAAGAGACTTACGTGGCTAAACAATTCCTTGAGCATTGCATTTTATTTTCCAAACAATTATTGATCTCTGCTTATTGCAGGCCCACGCACTGCATGGAATAACAGCATCCATCGACCAAGATAATAGAATCAACTTGAATTGCTTTTTTATAATATCAATCTGCAATGTGAACTGCTTAGCCAAACTTCTGTACATGTAAGCTAGGCCACATATTACTGTGTATACGGTCAGCAATACCCTGCATGTAAACTCTTCATAGCCCAGACTCCAAAACATTCCAATAACTGCATGGTTCTGCCCCTTTTCAACTGTTAGCACAGCAGAAGCTACTGCCTGGTCAGGAAGACAACTAATATTGGTAAAAAGTCAAGTGGAATCCTTCTGGATCCTGCATGGGCTCCAGGAATGCTCAGAGATAAGGGTTCGTTGATTGGTTGCTTACGTGGATAGACCATTATAATATTGTAGCGACACAATGCAAAAACCATGCACTTTTTCAGTAAAACTATGAAACCTTCCATGTATGTATAGTACTCCTCATGACATGTAGCTATTTTTGACATGCTGCTTGACTTTCAGTAACCTTTATGGCCATCTTTCACATAAATTTGGATACTTCACAGTAAGATGCACATACTTCAGAAGCATGTACATCATACCACAGATATTATGATCATGCTGTGAAGTATGTATACCATACAGGGAACATACCATAGCTAGCTAGTACTTCACTGTTAAAAATGAAGAGTAACCACCACTCTAAAGAGTTCCCAGTGTAGGGAGGATTTAACACCCCTGGAGAGTAACCAACACTCTGCCGGAAGAGAATAACTATTACTCTGAAGAGTAAGTGACACCACCTTCAGAGCATGTGTTACTCCTTTAGAGTAATGGTTACTCTCCAGGGGTGTTAAATTCTCCCTACACTGGGAACTCCTTAAGAGTTGCAGTTACTCTTCATTTTAACAGTGTTAAACTTCTCAAGTTGCTATGAGACCATTGAAATCTCCACACTTGCTAGCTATTAGCATAGATACTATATTCTTTGTACGCGGGTATGAAGAAAACGTATATGTTATTATATAGCTACACTCGACAAGTCATTTGTCAAAATGTGCTTAGATGATGCTGCATGCCCACCAGAGTATCCTATAACCATGCATGATGTATTATTTATTTATTATTTATTTGTATAGTGTGCAGAACTCATTGAGTATATGGTATAAATGTAGACATTTGAGCCATTAGATGAATAATTTTTCTAAAGTGTTTTGAAGTCCACAATTTCTTGTGTTCCATAGTCTGATGGTATAGAAGGAATGCGGGTATGTATTCGTTCTATAGCTGCCATGCAGCTGTGCAGTACAGTACCTATAGCTATATCTCATGCTATAGCTATGGCCCTGGGAATATTTCTGGCAAGATGATCTAAAGTAAAGAGTGGCTGGATCCTGCAGTTAACGTTACTTAATTAATCTGTATAACTACTTATTTTATTATTTTGTATAACCACACCCTTGTCATATATATATCAAGACACACGGTAGTGTGTCGTGCGGCCCAAGAAGCCGGTGTCACAGTGATATATTTATTTATTTTTTTATTAATGCTTTACAGCACAAGTGTATATGTTTCCCCGGGTAACGTGTTTCCCGCACACATATCCCTAGGGATCCGTGTTTCCCCGCACACATATCACTAACTCGCTAGCGACCTACAAGTCACAGTGATATGTGTTTCCCCGGGTAATATGTTTCCCCTTTATAAAGTCATGTGCAACGTAGCTACGTAGTGTTAGCATAGGCGCGCATGCACTTTTAATAATCATAGCTAGCCATATAGCTACCTATACAACTCAGTGGCGGATCTAGGATTTTTAAAAGGGGTTTCTGAAAGTTAGTTTAGCTAAGCAAGGCATCTGATGACATTTCTCCAGAAAATTTTGAGATTTTAGACTAATTTTAGTTAGCAATTACAATCAACTCAATGCTCCATACTAAACTGCATGTAAATACTATATAGCTAACTACAGAGCAATTATGGTGCAAATATGGTGACTACAAACTGTAGCTTTGATTGCTCTATTAGAGTATCTCGATCGTTTTTAATGCAGTGGGAGATGAAAAGTGAAGTGCTGCTATGGTTTAATAGCTATAAATGGTGTTAGTTAAGTGTAACTGCATGCATGCTACTGAAATACAGTGGTATATAGTTGTTTGCTATGATAAATTGTCAGTATAACAATGTTTATGTATTGATACTACCACTGAGCTAAATTTAAAAGGGGGTTTCTGTCGAAACCCCAGAAACCCATCTAGATCCGCCACTGCAACTATACTATAATTATGCATGTTGATGAAGGAAATCAAGCCATTCACTGGCATTCAACTATATAACTACTAAACTATATGCTGTGATTTAACTACGTATAGCTATAGCATCAGTTTAATAAAACAGTAGCTACAAGTACATGTATACAATAAAATACTATATCTCTAGCTATATAGAGAAAATCATGTGATTGCAGCTATGTATAACTAATCAATGTAGCTACAGCTTTGGCATGCAGTCAGTCATTATTTACCCCCTTGCCGGTTCTATCTGGGGTTCCCCAAGGGAGTATTTTGGGACCCCTACTCTTCATTATTTACATGAATGATTTACCATCTTGTGTTACCATCAGTAAAACTTTACTATTATTGACGACACCAAGATTTATAATACTGTTTGTAGTCCTGGAGATATTTCACTATTTCAAAATGATTTAGACTCAGCAACTTTGTGGAGTATGAGATATAATATGTTCTTTAATCCAAAAAAGAGTGTCCACCTATATTAATGCAAAAGTCATCACTAATTACAAAATAGCTGACACACAGGTTTTAACAAATAGTTCACATAAAAATCTCGGTATTATAATATCATCAGACCTATCTTGGGATCAACACTACAAAAACATAATCCCTAAGACCTACAGAATGCTAGGACTGCTCCATCGCAACTTTAGCAAGCATTAAACAGTGACAGCCAAGAGAACTTTGTATATTTCCTTAGTGAGACCGCAAGTTATATACTGTTCAGTGATTTGGAAACCTATAACCATATCAAGCAGGGGCGGATTCAGGGGAGGGGGGAGCTTTGGGGACTGAAGCCCCCCCCTTCATATTTATAGGCTTTACTTGATCAATATGATGCTGAGAATTATAATGAAATTTCGTCTTAGCATAATTATATGATCACCAATAATATAAAACCACCTTATTAACATCTTTCCAAGGTATTATCAGTGGATTTATATGCTAAAGTTTATGCAACAAGGACCTGGAGGTGTACAAGATCGAGATACTCTAATAGAGCAGTCAGCTAACTACTCTAATAGAACATTCACTGGAAGCATATAGTTGGTTCTGTTATAATCTAAAGGCAGTATATATAATAGAAAATATTATGAATTTTATGTGGGAATGTCTCCAAATTGCAGTATTTTAACATCTATTTTTCAAACTTTCCTGGGGGGCATGCCCCCAGACCCCCCTAGTTCCAGCATGCTCTCTACCCAAGAGATTATAGTACCTTGAGTTAGCCCCCCCTTTTATAAATCCTAGATCCGCCCCTGTCAAGGACATCACACTTATTGAGCAGGTCCAGAGAAGAGCAGCAAAGTTTATTTTAAATGACTATTATAGTTATCATTATTAGTATAGCTAGCTATAGTATAATTATTGTATTAGCTTATATAGTAGCTATATAGCTAGTTAGCTAACTATAGCTATATACAGCTGCATGCAATATGCATGCATGGGTGTCTATTAGCTAGATAGCAATAATATCTAGTGAATGGTTGGATCGCGTACTGTTTGCAACTGGCCATATAGGACCTTGGAGTTACTGCACGATGGCTATAGTGGGAAACACGGATCCCTGGTGATATATGTGCGGGGAAACACGAATCCCTAGGGATATGTGTGTGCGGTGAAATGTTAAAAAAATCGGTACGGGAAACACATATCACTGACAGCTTTTGGTGGGAAACACGGATCCCTAGTGATATGTGTGCGGGGAAACGCGGATCCCTAGGGATATGTGTGCGGGAAACACGTTACCCGGGGAAACATATATCACTGTGACACCGGCACGCCACACCCGTGAGTATATTGACAGGAAGAACGAAAACGTCATTTTCACACATTTGTATCTCGGTGATCACTTATCTGATTGGAACCAAATTTGCTACACAGTTGCCCGCCAGCCAAGGGAGTCTACATTCCAAATTTGAAGGAAATCGCTCGAGCCATTTCCGAGATACGAGCTGCCAAAGTTTCGTTTTTTTTTCTTCGTTTTTTTTTTCTTCTTCTTCTTCGTCTTTTCGCACACTTGCAAAAATTGCTATAACAAGCAAACGCGTACTCCGATCGCCTTGAAATGTGGCACACAGAAAGGGAGTGCAAAGGCGAATCCTAGCATCAAATTTGGTACAAATCCGATGAATGGTTCAGGAGTTATGACCGATTATTCGCGTAAAACAAGATCGATTTGTTGTCACGCCTACAGGGTAAACCGCTTCATGGAATGAGTTGAAAATTGCTATGTAGATGGAGTAACCATCGTAGGAGTGCCTTTTGGTGGTTTGAAAAGAATCGAGATAAAGACCACGGAGATATGACACAAAACCCAACCTGTGTCACAATTACGCGATCGATTTTTATGAATAAAAAAGAGTAGCCATTAGAGACAGGATGTTATCCGTAACACGGATAATGGGATTTTACTAGTATACTAATAATTCTAACCACCTTGTGTATAGAGACTATAGCCTCTCTATAGAGTCTATCTTGACTAACCTGTCTATACAGTCTATAGTGACTAACCTGTCTATAAAGTCTATATTGACTAACCTGTCTATATAGTCTACAGTGACTAATCTGTCTATACAGTCTATAGTGACTAACCTGTCTATACAGTCTATAGTGACTAACCTGTCTATATAGTCTATAGTGACTAACCTGTCTATACAGTCTATAGTGACTAACCTGTCTATACAGTCTATAGTGACTAACCTGTCTATACAGTCTACAGTGACTAACCTGTCTATATAGTCTATAGTGACTAACCTGTCTATATAGTCTATAGTGACTAACCTGTCTATACAGTCTATAGTGACTAACCTGTCTATACAGTCTATAGTGACTAAGCTGTCTATACAGTCTACAGTGACTAACCTGTCTATATAGCCTATAGTGACTAACCTGTCTATATAGTCTACAGTGACTAACCTGTCTATATAGTCTACAGTAACTATCCTGTCTATATAGTCTAAAGTGACTAACCTGTCTGTATATAGTCTACAGTGACTAACCTGTCTATATAGTCTACGGTGACTAACCTGTCTATATAGTCTACGGTGACTAACCGGCCTATATAGTCTACGGTGACTAATCTGTCTATACAGTCTATCGTGACTAACCTGTCTATACAGTCCATCGTGACTAACCTGTCTATACAGTCTACAGTGGCTAACCTGTCTATGTAGTCTATAGTGACTAAGCTGTCTATACAGTCTATCGTGACTAACCTGTCTATACAGTCTATAGTGACTAAGCTGTCTATACAGTCTACAGTGACTAACCTGTCTATATAGTCTATAGTGACTAACCTGTCTATATAGTCTATAGTGACTAACCTGTCTATACAGTCTATAGTGACTAACCTGTCTATACAGTCTACAGTGACTAACCTGTCTATATAGTCTATAGTGACTAACCTGTCTATATAGTCTATAGTGACTAACCTGTCTATACAGTCTATAGTGACTAACCTGTCTATACAGTCTATAGTGACTAAGCTGTCTATACAGTCTACAGTGACTAACCTGTCTATATAGCCTATAGTGACTAACCTGTCTATATAGTCTACAGTGACTAACCTGTCTATATAGTCTACAGTAACTATCCTGTCTATATAGTCTAAAGTGACTAACCTGTCTGTATAGTCTACAGTGACTAACCTGTCTATATAGTCTACGGTGACTAACCTGTCTATATAGTCTACGGTGACTAACTGGCCTATATAGTCTACGGTGACTAATCTGTCTATACAGTCTATCGTGACTAACCTGTCTATAAAGTCCATCGTGACTAACCTGTCTATACAGTCTACAGTGGCTAACCTGTCTATGTAGTCTATAGTGACTAAGCTGTCTATACAGTCTATCGTGACTAACCTGTCTATACAGTCTATAGTGACTAAGCTGTCTATACAGTCTACAGTGACTAACCTGTCTATATAGTCTATAGTGACTAACCTGTCTATATAGTCTATAGTGACTAACCTGTCTATACAGTCTATAGTGACTAACCTGTCTATACAGTCTATAGTGACTAAGCTGTCTATACAGTCTACAGTGACTAACCTGTCTATACAGTCTACAGTGACTAACCTGTCTATATAGTCTATAGTGACTAACCTGTCTATATAGTCTACAGTGACTAACCTGTCTATATAGTCTACAGTAACTATCCTGTCTATATAGTCTAAAGTGACTAACCTGTCTGTATAGTCTACAGTGACTAACCTGTCTATATAGTCTACGGTGACTAACCTGTCTATATAGTCTACGGTGACTAACCGGCCTATATAGTCTACGGTGACTAATCTGTCTATACAGTCTATCGTGACTAACCTGTCTATACAGTCCATCGTGACTAACCTGTCTATACAGTCTACAGTGGCTAACCTGTCTATGTAGTCTATAGCGACTAAGCTGTCTATACAGTCTATCGTGACTAACCTGTCTATACAGTCTACAGTGGCTAACCTGTCTATATAGTCTATAGTGACTAACCTGTCTATACAGTCTATAGTGACCAACCAGTCTATAGTGACTACCCTGTCTATGTAGTCTATAGTGACTAACCTGTCTATGTAGTCTATAGTGACTAACCTGTCTATACAGTCTATAGTGGCTAACCTGTCTATATAGTCTATAGTGACTAAGCTGTCTATACAGTCTACAGTGACTAACCTGTCTATATAGTCTATAGTGACTAACCTGTCTATACAGTCTATAGTGACTAACCTGTCTATACAGTCTATAGTGACTAAGCTGTCTATACAGTCTACAGTGACTAACCTGTCTATACAGCCTATAGTGACTAACCTGTCTATACAGTCTATATAGTGACTAACCTGTCTATACAGTCTATAGTGACTAACCTGTCTATACAGTCTATATAGTGACTAACCTGTCTATACGGTCTATAGTCACTAACTTGTCTATACAGTCTATATAGTGACTAACCTGTCTATACAGTCTATATAGTGACTAACCTGTCTATACAGTCTATATAGTGACTAACCTGTCTATACAGTCTATATAGTGACTAACCTGTCTATACAGTCTATATAGTGACTAACCTGTTTATACAGTCTATAGTGACTAACCTGTCTATACAGTTTATAGTGACTAACCTGTCTATACAGTCTATAGTGACTAACCTGTCTATACAGTCTATAGTGACTAACCTGTCTATACAGTCTATATAGTGACTTACCTGTCTATACAGTCTATAGTGACTAACCTGTCTATACAGTCTATAGTGACTAACCTGTCTATACAGTCTATATAGTGACTTACCTGTCTATACAGTCTATAGTGACTAACCTGTCTATACAGTCTATAGTGACTAACCTGTCTATACAGTCTATCGTGACTAACCTGTCTATACAGTCTACAGTGGCTAACCTGTCTATATAGTCTATAGTGACTAACCTGTCTATACAGTCTATAGTGACCAACCAGTCTATAGTGACTACCATGTCTATGTAGTCTATAGTGACTAACCTGTCTATGTAGTCTATAGTGACTA